>NW_027464572.1:0-96150 GCF_050947455.1 Rhinoderma darwinii
GTAATATGTGAGGAGTACATCAGGGTATATGTAATATGTGAGGAGTACATCAGGGTATATGTAATATGTGAGGAGTACATCAGGGTATATGTAATATGTGAGGAGTACATCAGGGTATATGTAATATGTGAGGAGCACATCAGGGTATATGTAATATGTGAGGAGTACATCAGGGTATATGTAATATGTGAGGAGTACATCAGGGTATATGTAATATGTGAGGAGTACATCAGGGTATATGTAATATGTGAGGAGTACATCAGGATATATGTAATATGTGAGGAGTACATCAGGGTATATGTAATATGTGAGGAGTACATCAGGGTATATGTAATATGTGAGGAGTACATCAGTGGTATATGTAATCTGTGCGGAGTACATCAGTGTATATGTAATATGTGCGGAGTACATCAGGGCATAATAAGAGGGTATAATAATGGGGTAAATAATACAATTATCCATAGATGTGTGTTACGCTGTGAAGCGATCCGTTATGCACAGGCCGGTGTCACACTGATAAACGGTTTTCTTTCTTATCCCCCTTTTGTAACGCTCTGCACCTTTTGGGGACTTTTTCTCCTTCGTAGTTTGGGAAATATTGCTGGGAAAGTTTTGCGCTGGTATAATACGGGCGCCCTCGCTTCCAGCGGATGTGCTATGTCCCTCCTCTTTCCTAGTCCCTAAATACTAGGTCCCTGAAGCTGAAGGAATGTTCCCCTCCGGCCTGTGCATTGAGATGTTTTTCATCACCGCATTACTAGTGCCGTAACTTTTTTGTTTTTCAGTTGATTGAGCGGTGTGCGGGCTTGTTTTTTTGCGAGACGGGCTGTAGATTTTATTGGTACCATTTTAGAACACATACGACTTTTTGATCACTTTTTATTTCATTTTTTGGTAAAGGAAATGACCAAAAACAAGCAATTCCGGAATAGTTTTTTATTGGTTTTTTTTATCGGCATCCACAGTGCGCCCTAAATGACATGTTAGCTTTATTCTGCGGGTCGATACGATTACGGCGATACCAAATTTATATAGTTTTTTTTATGTATTGCGGCTTTTGCACAATAAAATCACTTTTTTTATAAAATCATTTGTTTTCTGTGTCGCCATATTCTAAGACCCATAACTTTATTATTTTTGCGTGCACAAAGCGGTGTCAGGATTTATTTTTTGCGGGACGGATTGTCGTTTTTATTAGTACTATTTTGGAGTAAATGTGACTTTTTGATCACTTTTTCTAGCATTTTTTGGAAGGAGATGTGACCTAAAAACAAAGATCCTGGCGCTGTTTTTCATTGTTTTTTTTTTACCGCGTTCACCGTGCGGGATAAATTACATAATAGTTTTGTAGTTTGGGTCGTTACGGACGCGGCGATACCAATTATGTATAGTTTTTTTTATTTTTACGTTTTTTTCCCATAATAAAAGACTTACTATGGGAAAAAAGTCAGTTTAGCTTTATTTTTATTTGAAAAGTGTGTGTTTTTATTGTTTTACCACATTTTTATTATCTTTTTTTTTACTTTTCTGACTTGTCCCACTAGGGGACATGAGGGTCTGATGCCCCGATCGCTACTCTAATACACTGCACTACATACGTAGTGCAGTGTATTAGCGCTGTCAGTTATTCACTGACAGCAAGCCTATGAGGACGCGCCGCAGGCGGGTCCTCATCGGCTCCCGTACAAGGCAGACTCGGACGACATTTTCTGGCGTCCGATTGCCACAGCAACCCAGCGATTGCATCACTGGGTTGCCGATCGATGCATCTGAGGGGTTAATCTGCCGGATCGGAGAGTAGCTCCGGTCCTGGCAGTTACAGGAGGGTGCCAGCTGTATAATACAGCTGTCACCCAGCGGTGATGGTGCCGGCTCTGCTTCTGAGCCCGCACCATCACTGCGCCGTACATATACGGCGCTTTGCGGGAAGCACCTCCCGACAGCGCCGTACATGTACGGCGCATGTCGGGAAGGGGTTAAAGTTACATTCATGTAAAATACTAAATAGGACGACGTTATGTTATATTACAGATAGGTGACCCTCTCATCTCTTATGGTCAGCAGCACTGAGCCCTCCTACTACTCAGGCAGCCGTCTACAGTGTAGTAGGGAGGAAAAAATGGCCACGAAGTTGCTGCTTGCCAAACAGCGCGTGCGCAGTATCATAACGCGGATCGCTTGAGGTGAGGTCACGTGGTCCACCGAGGACGGAAGTGACGCTGCGGAGGAGAGGATTACTTCCGGGGTGAGTCGCTGGCGGGTCAGTGTGTGTCAGGTGTGTGATCGTACGGAGTCTCCTGACAGAGAGATGTCCTGATATATTATACAGCGGTCACTGCAGCGGTAATGGAGGAAACCTCATCCTGCTCCTCCTGCTGCAGTGTCTGCTCCTCTGTAATGTTATGGAAGGTTTATAAGATATCTGTGGACACGGTGGGGGTAGAGTTACCAAGTATATGTCAGGTATATTTCTCCACTGTCCCCTATATACAGGACTCCTCCGCTGTCCCCCTATATACAGGACTCCTCCACTGTCCCCCCTATATACAGAACTCCTCCGCTGTCCCCCTATATACAGAACTTCTCCGCTGTCCCCCTATATACAGGACTCCTCCGCTGTCCCCCTATATACAGAACTCCTCCGCTGTCCCCCTATGTACAGTACTTCTCCGCTGTTCCCCCTATATACAGCATTCCTCTACTATCCCCCTATATACAGGACTCCTCCGCTGTCCCCTATATACAGGACTCCTCCACTGTCCACCTATATACAGGACAGCTCCGCTGTCCCCCCTATGTACAGGACTCCGCTGTCCCCCCTATATACAGGACTCCTCCGCTGTCCCCCTATATACAGGACTCCTCCGCTGTCCCCCTATATACAGGACTCCTCCGCGGGCCCCCTATATACAGGACTCCTCCACTGTCCCCCTATATACAGGACTCCTCCGCTGTCCCCCCTATGTACAGGACTCCTTCGCTGTCCCCCTATGTACAGGACTCCTCCACTGTCCCCCCTATGTACAGGACTCCTCCGCTGTCCCCCTATATACAGGACTCCGCTGTCCCCCCCTATATACAGGACTCCTCCGCTGTCCCCCTATATACAGGACTCCTCCGCTGTGCCCCTATATACAGGACTCCTCCGCTGTCCCCCTATATGCAGGACTCCGCTGTCCCCCCTATGTACAGGACTCCTCCGCTGTCCCCCTATGTACAGGACTCCTCCGCTGTCCCCCTATGTACAGGACTTCTCCGCTGTTCCCCCTATATACAGGACTCCTCTACTATCTCCCTATATACAGGACTCCTCCGCTGTCCCCCTATATACAGGACTCCTCCGCTGTCCCCCTATATACAGGACTCCTCCACTGTCCTCCTATATACACGACAGCTCCGCTGTCCCCCTTATGTACAGGACTCCGCAGTCCCCCCTATATACAGGACTCCTCCGCTGTCCCCCTATATACAGGACTCCTACTGTCCCCCTATATAAGGGACTCCTCTACTGTCCCCCTATATACAGGACTCCTCTACTATCCCCCTATATACAGGACTCCTCCACTGTCCCCCTTTATAAAGAACTCCTCCACTGTCCCCCTATATTCAGGACTCCTCCACTGCTCTCCTATATACAGGACCCCTCCACTGTCCCCCTATATACAGGACTCCTCTACTATCCCCCTATATACAGGACTCCTCCGCTGTCCCTTATATACAGGACTCCTCTACTGTCCCCCTATATACAGGACTCCTACACTATCCCCCTATTCACAGGACTGCTCTACTCTCCTCCTATATACAGGACTCCTCTACTGTCCTCCTATATACAGGACTCCTCTACTGTCCCTCTATGTAGAGGACTCCTCTACTGTCCCTCTATACAGGACTCCTCTACTGTCCCTCTATATACAGGACTCCTCTAAAGGCTCATGGGCCCCGATGCAAAAATTCTTACTGCCCCCCCCCCCCGCAAACTTCACATGGCCGACGGTCCGCAGCTTTCAGCTGCATCGCTGGGTCTCCTAAGTGACCCAACAATGCAGCACTAGCAGCCGGGGGCGTCACTAAGGCTGGGTTCACACACTCTATTTACGGACGTAATTCGGGCGTTTTAGCATTGAATTACGTCCAAAAATGCGGCTCAAAAGCGTTGGCAAACATCAGCCCATTCATTTGAATGGGTCTTACGATGTTCTGTGCCGACGGTCATTTTTTTTTATGCGCCGCTGTCAAAAGGCGGCGCGTAAAAAAGACGCCCGCGTCAAAGAAGTGCTTGTCACTTCTTCAGAAATAAATGGAGCCGTTTTCCATGGACTCAATAGAAAAACAGCTCCAATTACGTCCGTAATGGACGCAGCGAAAGACGCCTGCACATGCCTTTACGTCTGAAATTACGGTGCTGTTTTCAGGAGAAAATTTCAGCCGTAACAGACGTTGCCGTGTGAACATACCCTCAGGGCTTAAAATGTCAGGGAAATAGCCCCAATACATATGTGTCTGCCCAAAAAAAAGTGTGTATATGAGACAGCATATCTATAGCACTACGACCCTATAAACTATGGATAGGATTAGATACAGTGGCTCAGCAGACAGTATCACACATAATAGGATTAGATACAGTGGCTCAGAAGGCAGTATGACACATGATAGGATTAGATACAGTGGCCCAGCAGACAGTATCACACATGATAGAATTAGATACAGTGGCTCAGCAGACAGTACCACACATGATAGGATTAGATACAGTGGCTCAGCAGACAGTACCACCCATGATAGGATTAGATACAATGGCTCAGCAGACAGTATCACACATGATCGGATTAGATATAGGGTCCAGCAGACAGTATCACACATGATAGGATTAGATACAGTGGCTCAGCAGACAGTATCACACATGATCGGATTAGATATAGGGCCCAGCAGACTGTATCACACATGATTGAATTAGATACACAGCTCAGCAGACAGTATCACACATGATTGGATTAGATACAGGGCCCAGCTCGCTGACATTGCGGCTCCAGCGCTGGACCCAGGAAAGGTAAGAATAATAATTTTGCTTCTTTATGTGTTACTCATTATTTTTGTGTGTTTGTGTTTTTTTTACCGGTTCGGTTGTTGGACTTCGGATTCGAGGACTTCAATGACGGCGTTTTTTTTATTCTTAATAAAATGGCTAATAAGGGTTGTGTTTTTTTATTTCAATAAAATATTTTTTCTATGTGCTTGTATCTTTTTAAACTTTATTATCACCGCCTTAGTAATTGCCGCTGGCTGATTGACAACCTCCATTACTAAGGCGAGGCTTAATGTTAGCCGGTGCAGAGGCCAACCCTAACCCCCATTATTACCCGGGTACCCACCGCCACCAGGAGTATTGGGAAGAGCCGGGTACGAACCAGTACCCGACCATCTGTAGTGACGGGCAGGCATCGGGGTGGCCGCAAGCTGGCAGTATTAGGCTGGGGAAGGCCAAAAACAGTGGCCCTTCCCACCCTTGTAATGCTGCCTGCTGCTGCTGTGTTGTATCTGGCTGTTTTTGAAAATTTGGGGGGACCCCACATCGTTCTTTCCAATTATTTTTTTTTTATTTTTTTTTAAATGACGTGGGGTCCCCCCCATTTTTCATAACCAGCCAGATACAATAAAGCAGCAGCAGCTTAGCATCACCAGGCTAGGAAGGGCCACTGTTTTTGGCCTTTCCCCTCCTGATACTACCAGCCTGCGGCCGCCCCAGTGGCCGACCATCTCTACAGATGGTCAGGTACTGGATGGTACCCGGCTCTTCCCAGCACCCCTGGTGGCGGTGGGTACCGGGGTTATAATGGGGGTTAGTGTTCGCCTCTGCACCGGCTAACACTAAGCCCCGCCTTAGCAATGGATGCTGTCAATCAGCCGGCGGCCATTACTAAGGCGGTAGTAATATAGTTTAAAAAAAAACACAAAGACACAGAAAAAATATTTTATTGAAATAAAAAAAAGCCCCACACAGCCCTCATTAACCATTTTATTGATAATAAAAAAAAAAGCTGTCATCGAAGTAGTCCTGGAATCCGACGTAGTCCAACGACCGAACCCGTAAGAAAACACACAAAAAATGATTAGTAACACGTGTGTTAGGCTTAGATACAGAGCCCATGTGTGATACTGTCTGTGGGACCCTGTATCTAAGCCTACCACAACGTAGGCTTAGATACAGGGTCCAGCAGACAGTAATCTTATACAGTATAAGATTACTGTGTGCTGGAGCCCCGTATCTAAACCTACAGTGTGGTAGGCTTATATGCAGGGCCCATCAGACAGGATCACACATGGGCCATGTATCTAAGCCTACCATGTGATTGGCTTAGATACAGGGCCCAGCAGACAGGATCACGCATGGGCAATGTATCTAAGCCTACCATGTGATTGGCTTAGATACAGGGCCCAGCAGACAGGATCACGCATGGGCCATGTATCTAAGCCTACCACGTGATTGGCTTAGATACAGGGCCCAGCAGACCGGATCACACAATCTGTGATCCTGTCTCATGGGCCCCCTAAGCCTGCTACATCGTAGGCTTAGGGGTTGTACAGTCCCTAAACATTGATGGCCTATCCTCAGGATAGGCCATCAATAGCTGATGTGTCTCTCGGGACCCGCAAATCAGCTGTTTTGAAGGGGCCGCAGCACTCGTACGAGAGCTGCTTCCCCTTCATTTCACTACTCGCCCACACTGTGAATCGCCGACACGGATTCACAGTGTGACCGGAATGAAGGGGAGCAGCTCTCGTACGAGTGCTGCGGCCCCTTCAAAACAGCTGATTGGCGGGTCCCGGGAGTCGGACCCCGCCAGTCAGGGCTAAAATCACCTTCCTCTTCGGTCGCGGCGGGAGTTCTGTCGTCTCGATGCTGTGCGCGGCGCATAGCGCTGTGACGTCATGCGCTGCGCACAGCGCTTGACGTCAGGACCTCCGCTGCGATCCGGAACCAGGAAGGTAAGTAAAGTATGTTACTATAGTAACAGGGTCCCGCGGCCCAAGTTACTATAGTAACTTTTTATTGATGTGGTGCGGGGGGCCGTGGGCCCCCCTGACTTCGGGGCCCGGTCACAATTACGACCGCTGCGACCCCTATAGCTACGCCAGTGCCCCCTATATACAGGACTCCTACTATTCCCCTATATACAGGACTCCTCTACTATGCCGCTATATACAGGACTCCTCTACTGTCCCTCTATATACAGGACTCCTCTACTGTCCCCCTATATACAGGACTCCTCTACTATTCCCCTATATACTGGACTCCTCCACTGTCCCCCGATATACAGGACTTCTACGCTGTCCTCTTATGTACAGGACTCCTCTACTATTCCCCTATATACTGAACTCCTCTACTATGCCGCTATATACAGGACTCCTCCACTATCCCCCGATATACAGGACATCTACGCTGTCCTCTTATATAAAGGACTTGGCTGTGTGCTGTCCTGTATCTCTTCTAGTGGCTGTTACTATAGATGCCGACTTACAAGAGCTGGGTGACCGGAGAACAGGATCTTGGAGTGGACCAAAAATGAGTGAGGCCTGAGCTTGCGAGCAGTTCAGCAGTCCATCACTGGTCAAGACTAAGATTACTCCCGCAGCAGAACTAATTTGTAGCCTGGTGGGAACCAGTCAGAAGTCAGGGATGATGTCAAGAGTCAGGGCTGAAATATAGTGCCATGAATCAGAACCAAGGACAACTATGGACAGAAAACAGGACCCAGGAAATACCAGGAGAGCAATTAGGATCGGATAAACCAAGGAAGAGACTTACAAAGGAACGCTTTTTCTGCTGATCTGATCCCAGTTTTAGAACAAATAAAGTGGTGACAGATGTTGGGCCGTGTAAACGAGGCAGCTCATTGATCGGCGCTCGTTTTCTCCCATCACACAGAGCAATGATTGCCGAAGTATAGGGACGAGCGCTCGTCCCTCCGATCGCTCGTCCCTATACATTTTCATCCTGTCGGCAGCACGCCTCCCGGTCTACACACAGGGAGACATGTGAGTGTTTGCTCGTTTATCGGCTGATTGTTGCCCTTATTACACAGGGCAATGATCGTGAACAAGCCTTCATATGAACACTTCCGATCATTGGCCCATGTTATAGGGCCTTAACGGTTCCTTAAATGCAAGTAGGTGGCTAATAAATCAAGTGAGTAAGACAGATCAGGAACCATATAAAGCGGTGATCGAAAGAAAAGAGAGATTCCCGGTGGCTGAAAAAGAGGTTAGAAGCAAACTGTAAACCAGAGTTCCCTTCAAAACTTGGAGACTTCAGATTTTAGGGATGAGTTCAAGTCCTGCTCCTCTTGCGTTAGGCCACGCGCCCAGCTTTCTCAGTTTGGGGCTGCCTCTTAAAGAGTACCTATCACTAGGTATAGGTAATATAAGTTGAACTGGTTTACTGCAGAATCTGCTTAAGATTATAAGTAGTATATCCGTAAAGAGCAGGCCAGTAGTCGGAGCTAGATGGACAGTGAAGTGCCAGAGCATAACCAAGAACGTGATGGGTACAAACCAGAAATAATGGCTGATGTGCGTCCTAAAATACAGCGGCCCGAATTGGGACCAGCAACAAAACGCTGATCAGAGGGGTTGTATTTAATCGGTGGGCGTCCGACACCCGGATCCCGCACCGATCAGCTGCTCTGGGCACCGTATGTCCGTGTAAGAAGCAGATGGCTCCGTTCACAGTATAGTGGCCAACCGCAGTACTGCAGCTCTGCTCCTATTCAAGTGAACAGGAGCAGAGTTGCAGTTCTGCAGAACAGCCACTATACAGTGTACAGAGCCGTCCGCTTCCTGCATATACAGCCGGAGCAGCTGATCGGTGCAGGCTCCGGGTGTTGGACCCCCCACCGATCATATACTGATGACCTTTCCTATGGATAGGCCATCAGTATGAAAAAACCACCCCATGCCCGGACAACCCCTTTAATTTACATATTTCCCTTTCCGGAGGGATAATACTTTTCCCTAAGGTCGAATTTCTCATAACTGATTCTTTAAACATGGTTTTGTTTTCATAAATGCCACAACTCATAAAATTACTTTTTTACTATTTTTTGTGAGAAAAACGATACATCTGACTTACCTTTTCCATTTATATGCCTCATAGTCTTCTCTACAAAACAATTCTTCTCTCCTTGACTCACCAATACTGAGGATGGAGAAGGGCAGAAATGAGAGTATATTAAGCTTAACACTGGAGATCATCTACCTGCTGATTGGTGAGGTGAGGAATTCTGGGAATTATATCTGATGACATCATCATTAGCTCTATGAATTAAGCCGGGACATGACTAGGGAGGTGAGGGATCTTGGGACTTATGACAACATGACCTGATCTCTATTAATAAAGTCAAAATATAAAATAGAGTTATTTGGGATTTTGGAAATGTGTATATACAGTGTTATCAGTGTCTCTCTCTCTCCACACAGCATTGTACAGTAGTGAAGAAAACATCTGGTGAATGTGTGACCCCCAGCAGCCGTCCCCATGTGTCAGGAGAAAATAATAGGTCCCAGAACCCCATCACGGAGCCTCCACCTCACTCACTGATCCATGAGAGAAACAATGAGAAGATCCTGGACCTCATCCATAAGATCATCGAGCTGCTGACTGGAGAGGTGACACTGCCGGGAATGCTGGGACATTATATAATAACACAAGGTATAATGTGTCTGGGTGATGACTGTATCATTGTGTGTCAGGTTCCTATAAGATGTCAGGACGTCGCCGTCTATTTCTCCATGGAGGAGTGGGAGTATCTAGAAGAACACGAGGATCTGTACAAGGAGGTCATGATGGAGGACCAACGGGACCACACATCACCGGGTAAGTGGGATCTGTACAAGGACGTCATGATGGAGGACCACCGGAACCACACACCTCCGGGTAAGTGGGATCTGTACAAGGACGTCATGATGGAGGACCACCGGAACCACACACCTCCGGGTAAGAGGGATCTGTACAAGGACGTCATGATGGAGGACCACCAGAACCACTCACCTCCGGGTAAAAGGAGACTTTCTTTGATGTAAAGAAGATACCCTTTTTTAAGGGAAACCTATCTCCTGATCATCACATATGCACATTTTATTTAGCCACTGTGTGTGTTTCCTACAGAAGGATCCAGTAAGAGAAATCCACCGGAGAGATGTCCCGGTTCTCTTTATTCCCAACATTGTCCAGAGGAAAATCGCAATGTCCAAGAGGATCATCAGGTAGATGAACCCAAAGAATTATTCAATACCAAATTAGATCTACTCTTTATTTGACCACTTATTTTTGACTAGCCTGTTGTCGGCCTTTAGGACCGATCCAATTTTTTTCTTTATCATTGCCGTGCTCTAAGAGACATAACTTATTTCAGTTTTATGAAACATATTTGGGGGAAATAGGGAAAAAAAAACATCAAATCCACTATCGTTTTAAAAAAAAGTTTGGATACTTTGCCCACTAGACAACTTGAAGCTTCAAATTTTTTTCCATTAATTTCATTGGCCGTTCAGATGCGGAAACCACTCCAAGATAGATAGGGCACAAAGCTTTTTTTTCCCCAAGCGGTCACACTGCCCAAGAAAAAAAGCAACTACCTCCTATTGAAATCGATGGAGGGAGATTTGGGTTTTTTTTTGGCGCTGATTCCTACATGGTTCCCATATCAAAATCAGTGCCAAATAACGCTGTGTAAACTCGGCCTAAGTACAGCAACCAATCACAGTGCAGCTCTCATTTTCCCAAACCAGTTTTATACAAAACTGAGCTCTACTTGATTGCTGTAGGCACCAAAGACAGTTTTCCTGTCGGTCAATTTGAATAAATCCGGTCCATTGTCCTGGTATAAATTGTAGGTTTTTGTTTTTACGTGTTGATCCAGGTTGAAGAGCTCATTGATATTAAAGTTGAAGTCCTAGAGGGAGAAGAACAGACATATGTGAGAGGTGATCAGCAGTGTACGAAGGAGGAGATTCCTATTAGCCCAGGTGAGTAATAACCACTAAATATACATGTTCTCCCGGTCCTCATTTCTTCTTCCCTCAATCTCCTGTTCTATACTCCCCTTAATAAATATATGGCTGCTGGGATCAGGGGTGCGGGAAATATCAGAAGTCATCACCCTTTAATGCCCTTTTACGCGGGCCAATGATAGGGCAAACAATAGTTCATATGAGCGCTCGTTCCCGATCATTGCTCTGGGCAATGATCAGCTGACGAACGAGCAAACCGGCTGATCGTGTCTTTTCTGCGGCCAATAAAATAGTCGCTAGTCGGCAGCACATCTACTGCAGACATGATGCGAATGCATGAGGGCGAACGATCGTAGTAATGATCGTTCATCCTCATACATTACCGATCATTGTTCCATGAGACGGAGCAAACGAGCGCCGATCGTCGATCAGGACTTGTTTTCACTAGGCCGTGAAAACAAGTCCTGATCGACGATGGAGCCGTCTGAAAGGCACTTTAGACTTCTGACCTCCTCCAATCATGACATTCAAAGGAGGTTTTCATGTTTTGCAGTTTAAGAAGAACCTGTAATCTGATTGTAAACTTTTGAATATCTCACAATCTGTAGAACAAACAAAAAGTCGTCCTCTAGTAGACTAGTGTTTTCTTTTTTGTTCCTTGTGCTTGTGGGAAGACATTTTTTGAATAAAGGAAAGAAAAAGCGGATGAGTTGAACATAGGAACCAATTATATTGATGCATGTAAAGAAACAGGCTCCAACTCAGACAACTTTTTGAAATGCAATGTTGCGACACCATGAGTATTTACCCCCTCACAAGTGCATCTGAGATGTGTATTCACAGTTCTACAGAGCAAGTGAAAGTGCGCACATGTTTTCTATTTTTTAGTTTATCAGGAAGTTTTTTGTAAAAAAAACAAAAAAAAACAACCAAAACCTCGTGTTCTCCCATCACAGGCCCCACATTACGCCTGGAACCAGAGGAGGTGCGGAGGCTCACAGAGCGACACTTTATGGCACCAATCCCCTCAACGGCAAACCGAAGATACCCCCAAAGAAAGTGCCGTCTCTGCACCAAACGAGGCCAAAGGAAGGATACTCGTTATTGTTGCCCAGATTGCCCTTCTATGCCACCCCTATGTTTTTCTAATTGCTTTAAAATTTATCACACTGAGCCCTGCCTTTGACTTAGTCCCATCGGCAGCTTTTAAAGTAGATTTTTATCCCTACCAGTATAGTTGTTTTGTTTTTATTCATGAATTATACAAGTATAGCTGCATAACTAGTTCAAAACTGAGGGGTAGGACAATGTATTTCTAAAAAAAAAATCTGAAAAATATATATAAAAAAACAAATTTTACAATATAGCTGTCTATTTATTTTTGCAGTGTCTATTGCTCTAAATTAATATTAAAAAATAATACCCTCTTTGTCTATGATTGCCACACTATATCCAAAAAGTTTCACAAATAATGTGGTTATCAACATACTCACGAGTTGTCAGAATTTTCCGAAGTTTTTCGACATTACTTCTTATTCTTATAGTAGGGCCTTTACATAAGTTTCGAGGTGGACGGTCACTGAGCTAGAAGGTGTGAATGAGCCACGGTGCTAGGCCTTGGAGGCTGGGAAATATAGTCTACATATATCTCTTCCATCTTCGGACCTTCCAGACTATCCTGCAATGTTGATGATAGATCACTTATCACATCTCGCAATTCCTGAATTTAAATATTTGTGTTTGAGGCTCGGCCTCGTTTCACAAATTCTGTAAACCAATTAGTCATCGCTACCTTAGCCACTACTATCTTAGACACCCTAATCTAAAGGGAACCCTATCCTTGTGATTTGTTTACTTTAAAGGGTTTGTCCACTCCAAAAAAATTGATGGCCTATCCTCCGGTTAGGCTATTAATATGTGATCGGTCGGGCTCCCGGGAACCGCCACCGATCAGCTGTTTTGAAGGGGCCGCAGCAGAAATGAAGGGGAAGTATCGCACGTATAAGCACCATGGCTTCTTCAAAACAGCTGATCGGCGGGGGTGTCGGGAGTCAGAACCCGACCGATCACATATTGATTGTCTATCCTGAGGATAGGCTATACATTTTTTTTGACTGGAAAACCCCTTTAAATTTCTGTATTTTTAAAGTAGTTTACAACTATTGGTATGTATAATTAATGTCGGTAGATAAGGACTTTGTTTGCTGTAATTTTTTTTTTTTATCGATTTAAAGGAAGGAAAAAGTATCCACTGATATTGATGAATTACTATCATTTTTTTTATACATATCTTGTTACAGTTTAAAAAAAAAAAAGGATATAATGATATTAATAATGATAATCTGTTTTCATCCTCAGCATATGACTGTACCAAGAGTTTGGAAGGACATATTCTTTTATTTCCAGACTGTGCAGTAGAAGATACTGATATCACACAAGATTTTACCGAACATGTAAATCACATTGGGGAGAAACCATATTCATGTTCGGAATGTGGGGGATGTTTCACTCAGAAGTCAGGTCTGGTTAAACATGAGAAAATTCACACTGGAGAAAATACTTTTTTCTGTTTAGATTGTGGAAAATGTTTCATTCATAGGTCAACTCTTGTTGAACATCAGAGAATTCACACATTGGAGAGGCAATTTTCATGTTCGGAATGTGGAAAGAGTTTTACCCAAAAATTAAATTTAATTGAACATCATAAAATTCACACAGAGGAGAAGCCATTTCTCTGTTCAGAATGCGGTAAATGTTTTACCAAGAAGTTATATCTTGTTCAACACCAGAGAATGCACACGGGGGAAAGGCCATTTTCATGTTTAGAATGTGAGAAATGTTTTACCCAAAAATCAGGTCTCATTAAACATCACACAAGTCACACAGGGGAGAAGCCATTTTCCTGTTTTGAATGTGGGAAATGTTTCACCAAAAAACGAAATCTCTCTGAACATCAGAGAATTCACACCGGTGAGAGGCCGTTTTCATGTTCTGAATGTGGGAAATGTTTCACCAAGAAGACGGGTCTTCTCGAACATCAGAAAATTCACACAGGAGAGAAACCATTTTCCTGTGCGGAATGTGGGTCAAGGTTTACAAACAAAGCTGGTCTTATTAGACATCAAAAAATTCACACTGGGCAGAAGCCATTCTCCTGTTTTGAATGTGGAAAATGTTTTGCCCAGAAATCAAATCTTGTCAATCATAAAAAAACTCACACGGGGGAGAAACCGTTCCCTTGTTTCGAATGTAGGAAATGTTTTACCAAGAAATCAAGTCTTGTTGAACATCAGAAAATTCACACAGGGGAGCGGCCGTTTCCATGTCAGAAGTGTGGAAAGCGTTTTACATATAAGACGGGTCTTATTTATCACCTGAGAATTCACACGGGCGAGAAGCCATTTTCATGTTCAGACTGCGGGAAATGTTTTACCCAAAAATCAAGTCTAATTAAACATCATCAAACTCACACAAGGTAGAAAACATCCTTTGATATGAATGTGAGCGATATCTTAAGTCAAATCTCCTAAAGTATCCGTTTCTACCCAGACATTCACAAGTTCGTTTCAAATTTGAGTAAAATTAGTATTGATTTTCTACTCCTAAATTATACATTTTTGGGCCAAGACGATTGGGTTCAAAGGAGACTAAAACAAGTGCTGATTAAGTTTTTCTTTGTTTTTTTTAATCAACAAGCTTGTATGTTTTAATGAGTCACAGTCTAATGAGCCGACTTGAGAATGCAGACTCTTTCTGATAGGGTATGTTCACACGAGGGCGTCCGTTACGGCTGAAATTACGGGGATGTTTCAGCCTGAAAACATCCCCGTAATTTCAGCCGTACCGGCATGTGCAGGCGCTTGAACGCCGCGTCAATTACGGCCGTAATTAGCGCTGCTATTCATTGGAGTCAATGAATAACGGCTCTAATTACGGCCAAAGAAGTGACAGGTCACTTCTTTGACGCGGGCGTCTATTTACGCGCCGTCTTTTGACAGCGGCGCGTAAATAGACGCCTCGTGTGAACAGACAAACGTCTGCCCATTGCTTTCAATGGGCAGATGTTTGTCAGCGCTATTGAGGCGCTATTTTCGGGCGTAATTCGGGGCAAAAACGCCCGATTTACGTCCGTAAATAGGCCGTGTGAACATACCCATACACGGAACCAGTTTCCTGCTAACTGCTCCTCTTCCATCTTGCTTAGTCTTTTGTTTTTGTCTTCACGTAGTACTGTTGCATCTATCCCGACACTGGTCCAGGACTTTTCTTCTTTTCTTTCTACTTATTTCCATAGAAAACGTAGCACTTCTATATCTTGATTATGTTTTAGGTTATGTTTAACACATAATGTGTATTCTTTGGTCATATTCTAGAAATATTATTTAGGAGACTCATTAAAAATTACAATACATTCTAGGAACTTTTTTGTAAATCATGATGATCACGTGTCAAAGTGGCATATCACGATCCAAAGATTAAAAGTATCTTGACCTAACCAAGGGAACATGTTTTATGTATAAATGTTGATGAGAAGGTAAAGAAAATATTACATTGACCGCAATTTTTGTATGATTTTGAACGTTAATTCAGAGAGGCTGTTGCCATGATCATAAGCACATTTTAAAAGCTTCTCAAAGCACTATGTTATACACGATCTGGGATGGTGTCTGCAGCGCAACGACAGGGTGTCTCTGAAGTTCCCTATATCATTGGAGATTATTATCAGACCATTCTTGTGGCCTTTTCCAAATAATAAGGAATCGGTCATAATGCAATTTCCCAATAGGGCCACAGTTTTCAGTTCCAGTCACAAAGATCCACACTGAAGTCTACAAATGCTTTAGGCTTAATTCACACGACCGTGTTCGGTCTGTGAAATATGGTCCGCATGTCGACAGTATTTCCGGGACCGAACACGGTGCATGGAGGAACGCTACCAGCATCATAATTATGTACCACTCATATGATTCGTATGCATTATGAGATCGGGGAAGGATTTTTGGTTCCACCTTTTCTTTTAGATAAAAGACAGTCCGATTGAACCCTGACCAATTGGACTGACTGCTTTCAGTCTTGGCAAAACAAAACAGAGGTTATCACAGCAGCAGAGCAATAAAAAACTTGCATGGCCTGCCTCTTTATATCATGTCCGATCGAGGGGTTCAGTTCACCTAAAAATTCTGGAGAGCCCTCTGTAAACTCCTAGATGTGAAATTGGACTTTTTCTCGGCCTACCATTCCCAGTCCAATGGTCAAGTCGAGAGGATTAACTAAATCATGGAGAATTATCTACGACACTTAATCTCCATGCAGCATGATAACTGGGTATAACTCCTTCCATGGGCCGAGTTCTCTTATAACTACCACACCAGTGAGTCCACTACTTCCAGACCATTCTATATAGTCTACGGCCAGCATCCGCGAATCCATCTTCCTGTTCTAGCTACATCTCAGGTACCCGCAGCTGACTGCATTTGAAGACATTCTAAAAATCTGGCAGCAGACCCGGTCCTCTATTCTGCTGGCAGTTAATCGCATGAAGCGAAAAGCGGATACATGAAGAAGAGACCCGCCTCAGTTTCTTCTTGGAACAAAAGTCTGGCTGTCCTCAAGGAATATTCGTTTGAAGGTGCCATCATACAAATTTGCTCCCAGGTTCCTCGGACCTTATGAGATCACGGCAACAGGTTAACCCTGTCTCCTATAAGCTTCGGCTGCCTCCTACCCTCAGAATCCTCAACCTGTGGTTCTAAACCGCTACAGTAAAGGACATCAGATGACATTACAGGGAAGAGGTATAAGAGGAGAGAACTACAACTCCCAGCATGTCCAGGCGGTTATTATGGGATATCAGAGGACATTACAGGAGGAGGTATAAGAGGAGAGAACTATAACTCCCGCAATGTCCAGACTGTTATGGGATATCAGAGGACGTTACTAGAGGAGGTATAAGAGGAGAAAACTACAACTCCCAGCATGTACAGGCTGTTATTATGGGTTATCAGAGGACATTACAGGGAGGAGGTATAAGAGGAGAGAGCTACAACTCCCAGCATGTCCAGGCTGTTATTATGGGATATCAGAGGACATTACAGGAGGAGGTATAAGAGGAGAGAACTGCAACTCTCAGCATGTCCAGGCTGTTATGGGATATCAGAGGACATTACTGGAGGAGGTATAAGAGGAGAGAACTACACCTCCCAGCTTGTCCAGGCTGTTATTATGGGATATCAGGACATTACACAGGAGTTATAAGAGGAGAGAACTACAACTCCCAGCAAGTGCAGGCTGTTACTATGGGATATTAGAGGACATTACAGGATGTTTAAGAGGAGAGAACTACAGCTTTCAGCATGTCCAGGCTGTTATGTGATATCAGAGGACATTACAGGAGGAGGTATAAGACGAGAGAAATATAACTCTCAACATGTCCAGGTTGTTATTATGGGATATCAGAGGACATTACAGGAGGAGGTATAAGAGGAGTGAACAGTGGTTCTGAACTTGCTGCCAATAGCTCGCCTCAGAAACATCCAGAGAAGTCAAATACAGTGCTTCTATACTAAATGTCAGGCGCTGAAACGAATGCAACCAGTATCGAGCGTCTATGACTTATGGTTCAAGAGTTAGCCTCAGAAACAGTGGATCTGAACTTGCTGCCAATAGCTCGCCTGAGAAACATTCATAGAAGTCAAAGACAGTGCTTCTATACTAAATGCCAGGCGCTGAAACGAATGCAACCAAGATTGAGCGTCTATGACTTACGGTTCAAGAGTTAGCCTCAGAAACAGTGGTTCTGAACTTGCTGCCAATAGCTAGCCTGAGAAACATCCAGAGAAGTCAAAGACAGTGTTTTTTATACTGGCTGCCAGGCGCTGAAACGAATGCAACCAAGATCGAGCGTCTATGATTTACGGTTCAAGAGTTAGCCTCAGAAACAGTGGTTCTGAACTTGCTGCCAATATCTCGCCTGAGAAACATCCAGAGAAGTCAAAGACAGTGCTTCTATACTGGCTGCCAGGCGCTGAAACGAATGCAACCAAGATCGAGCGTCTATGACTTACGGTTCAAGAGTTAGCCTCAGAAACAGTGGTTCTGAACTTGCTGCCAGGCGCGAAAACGAAAGCAACCAAGATCGAGCGTCTATGATTTACGGGTCAATAGCTCGCCTGAGAAATATCCAGAGAAGTCAAAGACAGTGCTTCTACACTAAATGCCAGGCGCTGAAACGAATGCAACCAAGATCGAGCGTCTATGACTTACGGTTCAAGATTTAGCCTCAGAAACAGTGGTTCTGCACTTGCTGCCAATAGCTTGCCTGAGAAACATCCAGAGAAGTCAAAGACAGTGCTTCTATACTAAATGCCAGGCACTGAAACGAAAGCAACCAAGATCGAGCGTCTATGACTTACGGTTCAAGAGTTAGCCTCAGAAAGAGTGGTTCTGAACTTGCTGCCAATATCTCGCCTGAGAAACATCCAGAGAAGTCAAAGACAGTGCTTTTATATTGGCTGCCAGGCGCTGATACGAATGCAACCAAGATCGAGCGTCTATGACTTACGGTTCAAGAGTTAGCCTCAGAAACAGTGGTTCTGAACTTGCTGCCAGGCGAAAAAAAACGAAAGCAACCAAGATCGAGCGTCTATGATTTACGGGTCAATAGCTCGTCTCAGAAACATCCAGAGAAGTTAAAGACAATGCTTCTATACTAAATGTCAGGCACTGAAACGAATGCAACCAAGATCGAGCGTCTATGACTTATGGTTCAAGAGTTAGCCTCAGAAACAGTGGTTCTGAACTTGCTGCCAAGAGCTATCCTGAGAAACATCCAGAGAAGTCAAGGACAGTGTTTTTATACTGGCTGCCAGGCGCTGAAACGAATGCAACCAAGATCGAGCGTCTATGACTTACGGTTCAAGAGTTAGCCTCAGAAACAGTGGTTCTGAACTTGCTGTCAGGCGCGAAAACTAAAGCAACCAAGATCGAGCGTCTATGATTTACGGGTCAATAGCTCGCATGAGAAACATCCAGAGAAGTCATAGACAGTGCTTATACACTAAATGCCAGGCGCTGAAACAAATGCAACCAAGATCGAGCGTCTATGACTTACGGTTCAAGAGTTACATAGTTACATAGTTACATAGTTAGTACGGCTGAAAAAAGACACATGTCCATCAAGTTCAACCAAGGGACGGGAAAAGGGAAGGAAAAATTTCTACACATAGGAGCTAATATTTTTTTGTTCTAGGAAATTATCTAACCCTTTTTTAAAGCCATCTACTGTCCCTGCTGTGACCAGCTCCTGCGGTAGGCTATTCCATAGATTCACAGTTCTCACGGTAAAGAAGCCTTGTCGCCTCTGCAGCTTGAACCTTTTTTTCTTCAGACGGAGGGAGTGCCCCCTTGTTTTTTGAGGTGGTTTTACAAGGAACAGGATTTCACCATATTTTTTGTATGTGCCATTAATATATTTATATAAGTTAATCATGTCCCCCCTTAGTCGTCTTTTTTCAAGGCTAAATAGGTTTAATTCTTTCAATCTTTTCCCATAACTTAAATTCTCCATTCCCCTAATTAGCTTTGTTGCTCTTCTTTGTATTTTTTCCAACTCCAGGGCATCCTTTCTATGAACTGGAGCCCAGAACTTAACTGCATATTCTAGATGAGGCCTCACTAATGCTTTGTAAAGTGGTAATATTACATCCCTGTCCCGTGAGTCCATGCCTCTTTTAATACACGACAATATCCTGCTGGCCTTTGAAGCAGCTGATTGACACTGCATGCTGTTATTGAGTTTATGATTTACAAGTACACCCAGATCCTTCTCAACAAGTGAATCCGCCAGTGTAGCTCCCCCTAGGACATATGATGCACGCAGGTTGTTGGTACCCAGATGCATAACTTTACATTTATCTACATTAAACTTCATCTGCCAAGTGGACGCCCAAACACTTAGTTTGTTTAAATCTGCCTGCAATTCATGAACATCTTCCATAGACTGAACTATATTGCATAGCTTGGTGTCATCTGCAAAAATAGAAATAGTGCTATTAATCCCATCTTCTATATCATTAATAAATAAGTTGAATAATAGTGGTCCCAGCACTGAACCCTGGGGTACACCACTTATAACTGGGGACCATTCAGAGTAGGAATCATTGACCACAACCCTCTGGATACGGTGCTTGAGCCAATTCTCAATCCAATTACAAACTATATTTTCTAAACCTATAGTCCTTAATTTACCCATTAGGCGTCTATGGGGGACAGTGTCAAATGCCTTTGCAAAGTCCAAAAACACTAAATCCACAGCGGCCCCTCTGTCTAGACTTCTGCTCACCTCTTCATAAAAACAGATTAGGTTAGTTTGACAACTTCTGTCCTTAGTAAAACCGTGCTGGCTGTCACTTATAATGCTATTTATTGTCACATAATCCTGTATATAGTCCCTCAATAGCCCCTCAAACATTTTCCAAACGATGGATGTTAAGCTTACTGGTCTATAATTACCCGGGGAAGACCTAGAGCCCTTTTTTGAAAATAGGCACCACATTTGCACTGCGCCACTCCCTTGGCACTATACCAGTCACTAGAGATTCTCTGAATATTATGAAAAGGGTGACAGAAATAACTGAACTAAGCTCTTTAAGAATTCTAGGGTGTAACCCATCTGGTCCCGGGGCCTTGTGCACATTTATTTTATTTAATTTAGCTTGGACCATATCTACATTCATCCAATTCAGTATATCACCTGATATATTAACAGCACTGGAACTGGCTACATCAGCTGCTCTTTCTTCTGTTGTATATACAGAGCTAAAGAACCCATTTAGTAACTCTGCCTTCTCTTGATCCCCTGTGAGCAACTCCCCATTACCATTATCTAGGGGTCCTACATGTTCAGACCTTGGCTTTTTAGCATTTATATACTTGAAGAATTTTTTGGGATTTGTTTTACTATCCTTGGCCACCTGCCTTTCATTTTGTATTTTTGCTAATTTTATTACATTTTTACAGATTTTATGAAGCTCTATATATTTTACAAAGGCTACAGCTGTACCCTCAGATTTGTATTTTTTAAATGCCCTTTTTTTGTCGTGTATTGCCCCTTTCACAGAAGGTGTAAGCCATGTGGGTTTTATTTTGAGTCGTTTATACTTGTTACCTATAGGAATAAATTTTGCACTATAATAACTCAAAGTAGATGTGAAAATCTCCCATTTATCATTTGTTCCATTATTTGACATTAGTTCTTCCCAGTCCATATCCTGAATTGCAGCCCTCATCCTGGGGAAATTGGCTTTCTTAAAATTAAATGTTTTTGCCCTCCCAGCCTGCATTTGTTTTTTACAGTATAGGTAAAATGTAACTATATTATGATCACTGTTACCGAGGTTTTCACGAACATTGACATTCCCAACAAGATCTGCATTATTAGAAATGACCAGATCCAACAGAGCTTCACCTCTAGTCGGGTCTTCCACAAACTGGCCCATAAAATTTTCCTGCAACAGGTTGAGGAAATGTCTCCCCTTTGCAGTTGAAGCCGAACCATGACACCAATTAATATCCCGGAAATTAAAATCTCCCATTATCACTACAGTACCCGCCTGTGCAGCCCGCTCCATCTGTTTATATAGCTGAACTTCCATCTCCTCAGTTATATTGGGGGGTCTATAGATTACACCAAAAGTAATTTTTTTGAGTGTTTACCTCCCTTTCTAGTTCCACCCACAAGGTTTCAACCTCCTCACAGTATTCACCCACTATTGTCTCTTTCACACTCGCCTTCATATCATTTCTCACATACAGACATACACCACTGCCTTTCCTATTTGTCCTGTCTTTCCGAAAAAGTGTAAAACCCTGTAGATTTACAGCCCAGTCATGTGAAGAGTCCAGCCATGTTTCAGCAACACCAACTATATCTATATTTTCTTCCAGTATCAAGGCCTCCAGCTCCCCCTGAGTTAGCCTCAGAAACAGTGGTTCTGAACTTGCTGCCAATAGCTCGCCTGAGAAACATCCAGAGAAGTCAAAGACAGTGCTTCTATACTAAATGCCAGGCGCTGAAACGAATGCAACCAAGATCGAGCGTCTATGACTTACGGTTCAAGAGTTAGCCTCAGAAACAGTGGTTCTGAACTTGCTGCCTGTAGCTCGCCTGAGAAACATCCAGAGAAGTCAAAGACAGTGCTTCTATACTTGCTTCCAGGTGCTGAAACGAATGCAACCAAGATCGAGCGTCTATGACTTACGGTTCAAGAGTAAGCGTCAGAAACAGTGGTTCTGAACTTGCTGCCAATAGCTAGCCTGAGAAACATCCAGAGAAGTCAAAGACAGTGTTTTTTATACTGGCTGCCAGGCGCTAAAACGAATGCAACCAAGATCGAGCGTCTATGACTTACGGTTCAAGAGTTAGCCTCAGAAACAGTGGATCTGAACTTCCCGCCAGGCGCGAAAACTAAAGCAACCAAGATCGAGCGTCTATGATTTACGGATCAATAGCTCGCCTGAGAAATATCCAGAGAAGTCAAAGACAGTACTTCTATACTAAATTCCAGGCGCTGAAACACATGCAACCAAGATCGAGCGTCTATGACTTACGGTTCAAGAGTTAGCCTCAGAAACAGTGGTTCTGAACTTTCTGCCAATCTCTCGCATGAGAAACATCCAGAGAAGTCAAAGACAGTGCTTCTATACTGGCTGCCAGGCGCTGAAACGAATGCAACCAAGATCGAGCGTCTATGATTTACGGTTCAAGAGTTAGCCTCAGAAACAGTGGTTCTGGACTTGCTGCCAAGCGCGAGAACGAAAGCAACCAAGATCGAGCGTCTATGATTTACGGGTCAATAGCTAGCCTCAGAAACATCCAGAGAAGTCAAAGACAGTGCTTCTATACTAAATGCCAGGCGCTGAAACGAATGCAACCAAGAACGAGCGTCTATGACTTACTGCTAAAGAGTTCGCCTCAGAAACAGTGGTTCTGAACTTGCTGCCAATACCTAGCCTGAGAAACATCCAGAGAAGTCAAAGACAGTGTTTTTTATACTGGCTGCCAGGCGCTGAAACGAATGCAACCAAGATCGAGCGTCTATGACTTACGGTTCAAGAGTTAGCGTCAGAAACAGTGGTTCTGAACTTGCTGCCAATAGCTAGCCTGAGAAACATCCAGAGAAGTCAAAGACAGTGCTTCTATACTTACTGCCAGGCGCTGAAACGAATGCAACCAAGATCGAGCCTCTATGACTTACGGTTCAAGAGTTAGCCTCAGAAACAGTGGATCTGAACTTGCTGCCAGGCGCGAAAACGAAAGCAACCAAGATCGAGCGTCTATGATTTACGGGTCAATAGCTCACCTGAGAAACATCCAGAGAAGTCAAAGACAGTGCTTCTATACTAAATGCCTGGCGCTGAAACGAATGCAACCAAGTTCGAGAGTCTATGACTTACGGTTCAAGCGTTAGCCTCAGAAACAGTGGTTCTGAACTTGCTGCCAATAGCTCGCCTGAGAAACATCCAGAGAAGTCAAAGACAGTGCTTCTATACTGGCTGCCAGGCACTGAAACGAATGCAACCAAGATCGAGCGTCTATGACTTATGGTTCAAGAGTTAGCCTCAGAAACAGTGGTTCTGAACTTGCTGCCAGGCGCGAAAACGAAAGCATCCAAGATCGAGCGTCTATGATTTACGGGTCAATAGCTAGCATCAGAAACATCCAGTGTTTTTTATACTGGCTGCCAGGCGCTGAAACGAATGCCACCAAGATCGAGCGTCTAAGACTTACGGTTCAAGAGTTAGCCTCAGAAACAGTGGATCTGAACTTGCTGCCAGGCGCGAAAACGAAAGCAACCAAGATCGAGCGTCTATGATTTACGGGTCAATAGCTCGCCTGAGAAACATCCAGAGAAGACAAAGACAGTGCTTCTATACATAATGCCTGGCGCTGAAACGAATGCAACCAAGATCGAGCGTCTATGACTTACGGTTCAAGAGTTAGCCTCAGAAACAGTGGTTCTGAACTTGCTGCCAATAGCTCGCCTGAGAAACATCCAGAGAAGTCAAAGACAGTGCTTCTATACTGGCTGCCAGGCGCTTAAATGAATGCAATCAAGATCGAGCGTCTATGACTTACGGTTCAAGAGTTAGCCTCAGAAACAGTGGTTCTGAACTTGCTGGCAATAGCTTGCCTGAGAAACATCCAGAGAAGTCAGACAGTGCTTCTATACTAAATGCCTGGCGCTGAAACTGATGCAACCAAGATCGAGCGTCTATGACTTACAGTTCAAGAGTTAGCCTCAGAAACAGTGGTTCTGAACTTGCTGCCAATAGGTAGCCTGAGAAACATCCAGAGAAGTCAAAGACAGTGTTTTTTATACTGGCTGCCAGGCGCTGAAACGAATGCAACCAAGATCGAGCGTCTATGACTTACAGTTCAAGAGTTAACCTCAGAAACAGTGGTTCTGAACTTGCTGCCATGCGCGAAAACGAAAGCAACCAAGATCGAGCGTCTATGATTTACGGGTCAATAGCTCGCCTGAGAAACATCCAGAGAAGTCAAAGACAGTGCTTCTATACTAAATGTCAGGCGCTGAAACGAATGCAACCAAGATCGAGCGTCTATGACTTACGGTTCAAGAGTTAGCCTCAGAAATAGTGGTTCTGAACTTGCTGCCAATAGCTCGCCTGAGAAACATCCAGAGAAGTCAAAGACAGTGCTTCTATACGAAATGCCAGGCGCTGAAATGAATGCAACCTAGATCGAGAGTCTATGACTTACGGTTCAAGAGTTAGCCTCAGAAACAGTGGTTCTGAACTTTGCTGCCAGGCGCGAAAACGAAAGCAACCAAGATCGAGCGTCTATGATTTAAAGGTCAATAGCTCGCCTAGGAAACATCCAGAGAAGTCAAAGACAGTGTTTTTTATACTTGCTGCCAGGCGCTGAAACGAATGCAACCAAGATCAAGCGTCTATGACTTATGGTTCAAGAGTTAGCCTCAGAAACAGTGGTTCTGAACTTGCTGCCAGGCGCGAAAACAAAAGCAAAAAAGATCGAGCGTCTATGATTTACGGGTCAATAGCTCGCCTGAGAAACATCCATAGAAGTCAAAGACAGTGCTTCTATACTAAATGCCAGGCGCTGAAACAAATGCAACCAAGATCGAGCGTCTATGACTTATGGTTCAAGAGTTAGCATCAGAAACAGTGGTTCTGAACTTGCTGCCAATAGCTAGCCTGAGAAACATCCAGAGAAGTCAAAGACAGTGTTTTTTATACTGGCTGCCAGGCGCTGAAACAAATGCAAACAAGATCGAGCGTCTATGACTTACGGTTCAAGAGTTAGCCTCAGAAACAGTGAATCTGAACTTGCTGCCAGGCGCGAAAACGAAAGCAACCAAGATCGAGCGTCTATGATTTACGGGTCAATAGCTCGCCTGAGAAACATCCAGAGAAGTCAAAGACAGTGCTTCTATACTAAATGCCTGGCGCTGAGACGAATGCAACCAAGTTCGAGTGTCTATGACTTACGGTTTAAGCGTTAGCCTCAGAAACAGTGGTTCTGAACTTGCTGCCAATAGCTCGCCTGAGAAACATCCAGAGAAGTCAAAGACAGTGCTTCTATACTGGCTGCCAGACACTGAAACGAATGCAACCAAGATCGAGCGTCTATGACTTACGGTTCAAGAGTAAGCCTCAGAAACAGTGGTTCTGAACTTGCTGCCAGGCGCGAAAACGAAAGCATCCAAGATCGAGCGTCTATGATTTACGGGTCAATAGCTAGCATCAGAAACATCCAGTGTTTTTTATACTGGCTGCCAGGCGCTGAAACGAATGCCACCAAGATCGAGCGTCTATGACTTACGGTTCAAGAGTTAGCCTCAGAAACAGTGGATCTGAACTTGCTGCCAGGTGCGAAAAGGAAAGCAACCAAGATCGAGCGTCTATGATTTACGGGTCAATAGCTAGCCTCAGAAACATCCAGAGAAGTCAAAGACAGTGCTTCTATACTAAATGCCAGGCGCTGAAATGAATGCAACCAAGATCCAGCGTCTATGACTTACGGTTCAAGAGTTAGCGTCAGAAACAGTGGTTCTGAACTTGCTGCCAATAGCTCGCCTGAGAAACATCCAGAGAGATCAAAGACAGTGCTTCTATACTGGCTGCCAGGCGCTGAAACGAATGCAACCAAGATCGAGCGTCTATGACTTACGGTTCAAGAGTTAGCCTCAGAAACAGTGGTTCTGATCTTCCTGCCAATAGCTCGCCTGAGAAACATCCAGAGAAGTCAATGATAGTGCTTCTATACCAAATGCCAGGCGCTGAAACGAATGCAACCAAGATCGAGCGTCTATGACTTACGGTTCAAGAGTTAGCGTCAGAAACAGTGGTTCTGAACTTGCTGCCAATAGCTAGCCTGAGAAACATCCAGAGAAGTCAAAGACAGTGCTTCTATACTTACTGCCAGGCGCTGAAACTAATGCAACCAAGATCGAGCGTCTATGACTTACCGTTCAAGAGTTAGCGTCAGAAACATTGGTTCTGAACTTGATGCCAATAGCTAGCCTGAGAAACATCCAGAGAAGTCAAAGACAGTGTTTTTTATACTGGCTGCCAGGCGCTGAAACAAATGCAAACAAGATCGAGCGTCTATGACTTACGGTTCAAGAGTTAGCATCAGAAACAGTGGTTCTGAACTTGCTGCCAATAGCTAGCCTGAGAAACATCCAGAGAAGTCAAAGACAGTGCTTCTATACTAAATGCCAGGCGCTGAAATGAATGCAACTAAGATCCAGCGTCTATGACTTACGGTTCAAGAGTTAGCGTCAGAAACAGTGGTTCTGAACTTGCTGCCAATAGCTCGCCTGAGAAACATCCAGAGAGATCAAAGACAGTGCTTCTATACTGGCTGCCAGGCGCTGAAACGAATGCAACCAAGATCGAGCGTCTATGACTTACGGTTCAAGAGTTAGCCTCAGAAACAGTGGTTCTGATCTTCCTGCCAATAGCTCGCCTGAGAAACATCCAGAGAAGTCAATGACAGTGCTTCTATACCAAATGCCAGGCGCTGAAACGAATGCAACCAAGATCGAGCGTCTATGACTTACGGTTCAAGAGTTAGCGTCAGAAACAGTGGTTCCGAACTTGCTGCCAATAGCTAGCCTGAGAAACATCCAGAGAAGTCAGACAGTGCTTCTATACTTACTGCCAGGCGCTGAAACTAATGCAACCAAGATCGAGCATCTATGACTTACCGTTCAAGAGTAAGCGTCAGAAACATTGGTTCTGAACTTGATGCCAATAGCTAGCCTGAGAAACATCCAGAGAAGTCAAAGACAGTGCTTCTATACTTACTGCTAGGCGCTGAAACAAATCCAACCAAGATCGAGCGTCTATGACTTACGGTTCAAGAGTTAGCATCAGAAACAGTGGTTCTGAACTTGCTGCCAGGCGCGAAAACGAAACAACCAAGATTGAGCGTCAATGATTTACGGGTCAATAGCTAGCCTCAGAAACATCCAGAGAAGTCAAAGACAGTGCTTTTTATACTAAATGCCAGGCGCCGAAACGAATGCAACCAAGATCGAGCGTCTATGACTTACGGTTCAAGAGTTATCCTCAGAAACAGTGGTTCTGAACTTGCTGCCAGGCGCGAAAACGAAAGCAACCAAGATCGAGTGTCTATGATTTACGGGTCAATAGCTCGCCTGAGAAATATCCAGAGAAGTCAAAGACAGTGCTTCTATACTAAATGCCAGGCGCTGAAACGAATGCAACCAAGATCGAGCATCTATGACTTACGGTTCAAGAGTTAGCCTCAGAAACAGTGGTTCTGAACTTGCTGCCAGGCGCGAAAACAAAAGCAAAAAAGATCGAGCGTCTATGATTTACGGGTCAATAGCTCGCCTGAGAAACATCCAGAGAAGTCAAAGACAGTGCTTCTATACTAAATGCCAGGCGCTGAAACTAATGCAACCAAGATCGAGCGTCTATGACTTACGGTTCAAGAGTTAGCCTCAGAAACAGTGGTTCTGAACTTGCTGCCAATAGCTCGCCTGAGAAACATCCAGAGAAGTCAAAGACAGTGCTTCTATACTTACTGCCAGGCGCTGAAACGAATGCAACCAAGATCGAGCGTCTATGAGTTACGGTTCAAGAGTAAGCGTCAGAAACAGTGGTTCTGAACTTGCTGCCAATAGCTAGCCTGAGAAACATCCAGAGAAGTCAAAGACAGTGTTTTTTATACTGGCTGCCAGGCGCTGAAACAAATGCAACCAAGATCGAGCGTCTATGACTTACGGTTCAAGAGTTAGCCTCAGAAACAGTGGATCTGAACTTCCTGCCAGGCGCGAAAACGAAAGCAACCAAGATCGAGCGTCTATGATTTACGGGTCAATAGCTCGCCTGAGAAATATCCAGAGAAGTCAAAGACAGTGCTTCTATACTAAATGCCACGCGCTGAAACGAATGCAACCAAGATCGAGCATCTATGACTTACGGTTCAAGAGTTAGCCTCAGAAACAGTGGTTCTGAACTTGCTGCCAGGCGCGAAAACAAAAGCAAAAAAGATCGAGCGTCTATGATTTACGGGTCAATAGCTCGCCTGAGAAACATCCAGAGAAGTCAAAGACAGTGCTTCTATACTAAATGCCAGGCGCTGAAACGAATGCAACCAAGATCGAGCGTCTATGACTTACGGTTCAAGAGTTAGCCTCAGAAACAGTGGTTCTGAACTTGCTGCCAATAGCTCGCCTGAGAAACATCCAGAGAAGTCAAAGACAGTGCTTCTATACTAAATGCCAGGCGCTGAAACGAATGCAACCAAGATCGAGCGTCTATGACTTACGGTTCAAGAGTTAGCCTCAGAAACAGTGGTTCTGAACTTGCTGCTTATAGCTCGCCTGAGAAACATTCAGAGAAGTCAAATACAGTGCTTCTATACTGGCTTCCAGGTGCTGAAACGAATGCAACCAAGATCGAGCGTCTATGACTTACGGTTCAAGAGTTAGCCTCAGAAACAGTGGTTCTGAACTTTCTGCCAATCTCTCGCATGAGAAACATCCAGAAAAGTCAAAGACAGTGCTTCTATACTGGCTGCCAGGCGCTGAAACGAATGCAACCAAGATCGAGCGTCTATGACTTACGGTTCAAGAGTTAGCCTCAGAAACAGTGGTTCTGAACTTGCTGCCAGGCGCGAAAACGAAAGCATCCAAGATCGAGCGTCTATGATTTACGGGTCAATAGCTAGCATCAGAAACATCCAGTGTTTTTTATACTGGCTGCCAGGCGCTGAAACGAATGCAACCAAGATTGAGCGTCTATGACTTACGGTTCAAGAGTTAGCCTCAGAAACAGTGGTTCTGAACTTGCTGCCAGACGTGAAAACGAAAGCAACCAAGATCGAGCGTCTATGATTTACGGGTCAATAGCTGGCCTGAGAAACATCCAGAGAAGTCAAAGACAGTGCTTCTATACGAAATGCCAGGCGCTGAAACGAATGCAACCAAGATCGTGCGTCTATGACTTACGGTTCAAGAGTTAGCCTCAGTAACAGTGGTTCTGAACTTGCTGCCAATAGCTCGCCTGAGAAACATCCAGAGAAGTCAAGGAAAGTGTTTTTTATACTGGCTGCCAGGCGCTGAAACGAATGCAACCAAGATCGAGCGTCTATGACTTACAGTTCAAGAGTTAGCCTTAGAAACAGTGGTTCTGAACATGCTGTCAGGTGCGAAAACGAAAGCAACCAAGATCGAGCGTCTATGATTTACGGGTCAATAGCTCGCATGAGAAACATCCAGAGAAGTCAAAGACAGTGCTTATATACTAAATGTCAGGCGCTGAAACGAATGCAACCAAGATCGAGCGTCTATGACTTACGGTTCAAGAGTTAGCCTCAGAAACAGTGGTTCTGAACTTGCTGCCAATAGCTTGCCTGAGAAAAATCCAGAGAAGTCAAAGACAGTGCTTCTATACTGGCTGCCAGGCGCTGAAACGAATGCAACCAAGATCGAGCGTCTATGACTTACGGTTCAAGAGTTAGCCTCAGAAACAGTGGTTCTGAACTTGCTGCCAATAGCTAGCCTGAGAAACATCCAGAGATGTCAAAGACAGTGTTTTTTATACTGGCTGCCAGGCGCTGAAACGAATGCAACCGAGATCGAGTGTCTATGACTTACGGTTCAAGAGTTAGCCTCAGAAACAGTGGTTCTGTATTTGCTGCCAGGCGCGAAAACGAAAGAAACCAAGATCGAGCGTCTATGATTTACGGGTCAATAGCTAGCCTCAGAAACATCCAGAGAAGTCAAAGACAGTGCTTTTATACTAAATGCCAGGCGCTGAAACAAATGCAACCAAGATCGAGCGTCTATGACTTACAGTTCAAGAGTTAGCCTCAGAAACAGTGGTTCTGAACTTGCTGTCAGGCGCGAAAACGAAAGCAACCAAGATCGAGCGTCTATGATTTACGGGTCAATAGCTGGCCTGAGAAACATCCAGAGAAGTCAAAGACAGTGCTTCTATACTGGCTGCCAGGCGCTGAAACGAATGCAACCAAGATCGAGCGTCTATGACTTATGGTTCAAGAGTTAGCCTCAGAAACAGTGGTTCTGAACTTGCAGCCTATAGCTCGCCTGAGAAACATCCAGAGAAGTCAAAGACAGTGCTTCTATACTGGCTGCCAGGCGCTGAAACAAATGCAACCAAGATCGAGCGTTTATGACTTACGGTTCAAGAGTTAGCCTCAGAAACAGTGGTTCTGAACTTGCTGCCAATAGCTAGCCTGAGAAACATCCAGAGAAGTCAAGGAAAGTGTTTTTTATACTGGCTGCCAGGCGCTGAAACGAATGCAACCAAGATCGAGCGTCTATGACTTACAGTTCAAGAGTTAGCCTTAGAAACAGTGGTTCTGAACATGCTGTCAGGTGCGAAAACGAAAGCAACCAAGATCGAGCGTCTATGATTTACGGGTCAATAGCTCGCATGAGAAACATCCAGAGAAGTCAAAGACAGTGTTTATATACTAAATGTCAGGCGCTGAAACGAATGCAACCAAGATCGAGCGTCTATGACTTACGGTTCAAGAGTTAGCCTCAGAAACAGTGGTTCTGAACTTGCTGCCAATAGCTTGCCTGAGAAAAATCCAGAGAAGTCAAAGACAGTGCTTCTATACTGGCTGCCAGGCGCTGAAACGAATGCAACCAAGATCGAGCGTCTATGACTTACGGTTCAAGAGTTAGCCTCAGAAACAGTGGTTCTGAACTTGCTGCCAATAGCTAGCCTGAGAAACATCCAGAGATGTCAAAGACAGTGTTTTTTATACTGGCTGCCAGGCGCGAAAACGAAAGAAACCAAGATCGAGCGTCTATGATTTACGGGTCAATAGCTAGCCTCAGAAACATCCAGAGAAGTCAAAGACAGTGCTTTTATACTAAATGCCAGGCGCTGAAACAAATGCAACCAAGATCGAGCGTCTATGACTTACAGTTCAAGAGTTAGCCTCAGAAACAGTGGTTCTGAACTTGCTGTCAGGCGCGAAAACTAAAGCAACCAAGATCGAGAGTCTATGATTTACGGGTCAATAGCTCGCCTGAGAAACATCCAGAGAAGTCAAAGACAGTGCTTCTATACTAAATGCCAGGCGCTGAGACGAATGCAACCAAGATCGAGCGTCTATGACTTACGGTTCAAGAGTTAGCCTCAGAAACAGTGGTTCTGAACTTGCTGCCAATAGCTCGCATGAGAAACATCCAGAGAAGTCAAAGACAGTGCTTCTATACTAAATGCCAGGCGCTGAAACGAATGCAACCAAGATCGAGCGTCTATGACTTACGGTTCAAGAGTTAGCCTCAGAAACAGTGGTTCTGAACTTGCTGCCAATAGCTAGCCTGAGAAACATCCAGAGAAGTCAAAGACAGTGCTTCTTTACTGGCTGTCAGGCGCTGAAACGAATGCAACCAAGATCGAGCGTCTATGACTTATGGTTCAAGAGTTAGCCTCAGAAACAGTGGTTCTGAACTTGCTGCCTATAGCTCGCCTGAGAAACATCCAGAGAAGTCAAAGACAGTGCTTCTATACTGGCTGCCAGGCGCTGAAACGAATGCAACCAAGATCGAGCGTTTATGACTTACGGTTCAAGAGTTAGCCTCAGAAACAGTGGTTCTGAACTTGCTGCCAATAGCTAGCCTGAGAAACATCCAGAGATGTCAAAGACAGTGTTTTTTATACTGGCAGCCAGGCACTGAAACGAATGCAACCGAGATCGAGTGTCTATGACTTACGGTTCAAGAGTTAGCCTCAGAAACAGTGGTTCTGAACCTGCTGCCAGGCGCGAAAACAAAAGCAAACAAGATCGAGCGTCTATGATTTACGGGTCAATAGCTCGCCTCAGAAACATCCAGAGAAGTCAAAGACAGTGCTTCTATAGTAACTGTCAGGCGCTGAAACGAATGCAACCAAGATCGAGCGTCTATGACTTACGGATCAAGAGTTAGCCTCAGAAACAGTGGTTCTGAACTTGCTGCCAAGAGCTAGCCTGAGAAACATCCAGACAAGTCAAGGAACGTGTTTTTTATAATGGCTGCCAGGCGCTGAAACGAATGCAACCAAGATCGAGCGTCTATGACTTACAGTTCAAGAGTTAGCCTCAGAAACAGTGGTTCTGAACTTGCTGTCAGGTGCGAAAACGAAAGCAACCAAGATTAAGCGTCTATGATTTACGGGTCAATAGCTCGCCTCAGAAACATCCAGAGAAGTCAAAGACAGTGCTTCTATACTAAATGCCAGGGGCTGAAACGAATGCAACCAAGATCGAGCGTCTATGACTTACGGTTCAAGAGTTAGCCTCAGAAACAGTGGTTCTGAACTTGCTGCCAATAGCTAGCCTGAGAAACATCCAGAGATGTCAAAGACAGTGTTTTTTATACTGGCTGCCAGGCGCTGAAACGAATGCAACCGAGATCGAGTGTCTATGACTTACGGTTCAAGAGTTAGCCTCAGAAACAGTGGTTCTGTATTTGCTGTCAGGCGCGAAAACGAAAGCAACCAAGATCGAGCGTCTATGATTTACGGGTCAATAGCTCGCCTCAGAAACATCCAGAGAAGTCAAAGACAGTGCTTCTATACTAAATGCCAGGGGCTGAAACGAATGCAACCAAGATCGAGCGTCTATGACTTACGGTTCAAGAGTTAGCCTCAGAAACATTGGTTCTGAACTTGCTGCCAATAGCTCGCCTGAGAAACATCCAGAGAAGTCAAAGACAGTGCTTCTATACTGGCTGCCAGGCGCTGAAACGAATGCAACCAAGATCGAGCGTCTATGACTTACGGTTCAAGAGTTAGCCTCAGAAACAGTGGTTCTGAACTTGCTGCCAATAGCTCGCCTGAGAAAAATCCAGAGAAGTCAAAGACAGTGCTTCTATACTGGCTGTCAGGCGCTGAAACGAATGCAACCAAGATCGAGCGTCTATGACTTACGGTTCAAGAGTTAGCCTCAGAAACAGTGGTTCTGAACTTGCTGCCAATAGCTAGCCTGAGAAACATCCAGAGATGTCAAAGACAGTGTTTTTTATACTGGCTGCCAGGCGCTGAAACGAATGCAACCGAGATCGAGTGTCTATGACTTACGGTTCAAGAGTTAGCCTCAGAAACAGTGGTTCTGAACTTGCTGCCTATAGCTCGCCTGAGAAACATCCAGAGAAGTCAAAGACAGTGCTTCTATACTGGCTGCCAGGCGCCGAAACGAATGCAACCAAGATCGAGTGTCTATGACTTACGGTTCAAGAGTTAGCCTCAGAAACATTGGTTCTGAACTTGCTGCCAATAGCTCGCCTGAGAAACATCCAGAGAAGTCAAAGACAGTGCTTCTATACTGGCTGCCAGGCGCTGAAACGAATTCAACCAAGATCAAGCGTCTATGACTTACGGTTCAAGAGTTAGCCTCAGAAACAGTGGTTCTGAACTTGCTGCCAATAGCTCGCCTGAGAAAAATCCAGAGAAGTCAAAGACAGTGCTTCTATACTGGCTGCCAGGCGCTGAAACGAATGCAACCAAGATCGAGCGTCTATGACTTATGGTACAAGAGTTAGCCTCAGAAACAGTGGTTCTGAACTTGCTTCCTATAGCTCGCCTGAGAAACATCCAGAGAAGTCAAAGACAGTGCTTCTATACTGGCTGCCAGGCGCTGAAACGAATGCAACCAAGATCGAGCGTCTATGACTTACGGTTCAAGAGTTAGCCTCAGAAACAGTGGTTCTGAACTTGCTGCCAATAGCTAGCCTGAGAAACATCCAGAGATGTCAAAGACAGTGTTTTTTATACTGGCTGCCAGGCGCTGAAACGAATGCAACCAAGATCGAGCGTCTATGACTTATGGTTCAAGAGTTAGCCTCAGAAACAGTGGTTCTGAACTTGTTTCTGAGGCTAACAGTGTTTTTTATACTGGCTGCCAGGCGCTGAAACGAATGCAACCGAGATCGAGTGTCTATGACTTACGGTTCAAGAGTTAGCCTCAGAAACAGTGGTTCTGAACTTGCTGCCTATAGCTCGCCTGAGAAACATCCAGAGAAGTCAAAGACAGTGCTTCTATACTGGCTGCCAGGCGCCGAAACGAATGCAACCAAGATCGAGTGTCTATGACTTACGGTTCAAGAGTTAGCCTCAGAAACATTGGTTCTGAACTTGCTGCCAATAGCTCGCCTGAGAAACATCCAGAGAAGTCAAAGACAGTGCTTCTATACTGGCTGCCAGGCGCTGAAACGAATTCAACCAAGATCAAGCGTCTATGACTTACGGTTCAAGAGTTAGCCTCAGAAACAGTGGTTCTGAACTTGCTGCCAATAGCTCGCCTGAGAAAAATCCAGAGAAGTCAAAGACAGTGCTTCTATACTGGCTGCCAGGCGCTGAAACGAATGCAACCAAGATCGAGCGTCTATGACTTATGGTACAAGAGTTAGCCTCAGAAACAGTGGTTCTGAACTTGCTTCCTATAGCTCGCCTGAGAAACATCCAGAGAAGTCAAAGACAGTGCTTCTATACTGGCTGCCAGGCGCTGAAACGAATGCAACCAAGATCGAGCGTCTATGACTTACGGTTCAAGAGTTAGCCTCAGAAACAGTGGTTCTGAACTTGCTGCCAATAGCTAGCCTGAGAAACATCCAGAGATGTCAAAGACAGTGTTTTTTATACTGGCTGCCAGGCGCTGAAACGAATGCAACCGAGATCGAGTGTCTATGACTTACGGTTCAAGAGTTAGCCTCAGAAACAGTGGTTCTGTATTTGCTGCCAGGCGCGAAAACGAAAGCAACCAAGATCGAGCGTCTATGATTTACGGGTCAATAGCTAGCCTCAGAAACATCCAGAGAAGTCAAAGACAGTGCTTTTATACTAAATGGCAGGCGCTGAAACTAATGCAACCAAGATCGAGCGTCTATGACTTACAGTTCAAGAGTTAGCCTCAGAAACAGTGGTTCTGAACTTGCTGTCAGGCGCGAAAACTAAAGCAACCAAGATCGATAGTCTATGATTTACGGGTCAATAGCTCGCCTGAGAAACATCCAGAGAAGTCAAAGACAGTGCTTCTATACTAAATGCCAGGCGCTGAGACGAATGCAACCAAGATCGAGCGTCTATGACTTACGGTTCAAGAGTTAGCCTCAGAAACAGTAGTTCTGAACTTGCTGCCAATAGCTTGCATGAGAAACATCCATAGAAGTCAAAGACAGTGCTTCTATACTAAATGCCAGGCGCTGAAACGAATGCAACCAAGATCGAGCGTCTATGACTTACGGTTCAAGAGTTAGCCTCAGAAACAGTGGTTCTGAACTTGCTGCCAATAGCTAGCCTGAGAAAAATCCAGAGAAGTCAAAGACAGTGCTTCTTTACTGGCTGTCAGGCGCTGAAACGAATGCAACCAAGATCGAGCGTCTATGACTTACGGTTCAAGAGTTAGCCTCAGAAACAGTGGTTCTGAACTTGCTGCCAATAGCTAGCCTGAGAAACATCCAGAGATGTCAAAGACAGTGTTTTTTATACTGGCTGCCAGGCACTGAAACGAATGCAACCGAGATCGAGTGTCTATGACTTACGGTTCAAGAGTTAGCCTCAGAAACAGTGGTTCTGAACCTGCTGCCAGGCGCGAAAACAAAAGCAAACAAGATCGAGCGTCTATGATTTACGGGTCAATAGCTCGCCTCAGAAACATCCAGAGAAGTCAAAGACAGTGCTCCTATAGTAAATGTCAGGCGCTGAAACGAATGCAACCAAGATCGAGCGTCTATGACTTACGGTTCAAGAGTTAGCCTCAGAAACAGTGGTTCTGAACTTGCTGCCAAGAGCTAGCCTGAGAAACATCCAGAGAAGTCAAGGAAAGTGTTTTTTATACTGGCTGCCAGGCGCTGAAACGAATGCAACCAAGATCGAGCGTCTATGACTTACAGTTCAAGAGTTAGCCTCAGAAACAGTGGTTCTGAACTTGCTGTCAGGTGCGAAAACGAAAGCAACCAAGATTGAGCGTCTATGATTTACGGGTCAATAGCTCGCATGAGAAACATCCAGAGAAGTCAAAGACAGTGCTTCTATACTAAATGTCAGGCGCTGAAACGAATGCAACCAAGATCGAGTGTCTATGACTTACGGTTCAAGAGTTAGCCTCAGAAACATTGGTTCTGAACTTGCTGCCAATAGCTCGCCTGAGAAACATCCAGTGAAGTCAAAGACAGTGCTTCTATACTGGCTGCCAGGCGCTGAAACGAATGCAACCAAGATCGAGCGTCTATGACTTACGGTTCAAGAGTTAGCCTCAGAAACATTGGTTCTGAACTTGCTGCCAATAGCTCGCCTGAGAAAAATCCAGAGAAGTCAAAGACAGTGCTTCTATACTGGCTGCCAGGCGCTGAAACGAATGCAACCAAGATCGAGCGTCTATGACTTATGGTTCAAGAGTTAGCCTCAGAAACAGTGGTTCTGAACTTGTTTCTGAGGCTAACAGTGTTTTTTATACTGGCTGCCAGGCGCTGAAACGAATGCAACCGAGATCGAGTGTCTATGACTTACGGTTCAAGAGTTAGCCTCAGAAACAGTGGCTCTGTATTTGCTGTCAGGCGCGAAAACGAAAGCAACCAAGATCGAGCGTCTATGATTTACGGGTCAATAGCTCGCCTCAGAAACATTCAGAGAAGTCAAAGACAGTGCTTCTATACTAAATGCCAGGGGCTGAAACGAATGCAACCAAGATCGAGCGTCTATGACTTACGGTTCAAGAGTTAGCCTCAGAAACATTGGTTCTGAACTTGCTGCCAATAGCTCGCCTGAGAAACATCCAGAGAAGTCAAAGACAGTGCTTCTATACTGGCTGCCAGGCGCTGAAACGAATGCAACCAAGATCGAGCGTCTATGACTTACGGTTCAAGAGTTAGCCTCAGAAACAGTGGTTCTGAACTTGCTGCCAATAGCTCGCCTGAGAAAAATCCAGAGAAGTCAAAGACAGTGCTTCTATACTGGCTGCCAGGCGCTGAAACGAATGCAACCAAGATCGAGCGTCTATGACTTATGGTTCAAGAGTTAGCCTCAGAAACAGTGGTTCTGAACTTGCTGCCTATAGCTCGCCTGAGAAACATCCAGAGAAGTCAAAGACAGTGCTTCTATACTGGCTGCCAGGCGCTGAAACGAATGCAACCAAGATCGAGCGTCTATGACTTACGGTTCAAGAGTTAGCCTCAGAAACAGTGGTTCTGAACTTGCTGCCAATAGCTAGCCTGAGAAACATCCAGAGATGTCAAAGACAGTGTTTTTTATACTGGCTGCCAGGCGCTGAAACGAATGCAACCGAGATCGAGTGTCTATGACTTACGGTTCAAGAGTTAGCCTCAGAAACAGTGGTTCTGTATTTGCTGTCAGGCGCGAAAACGAAAGCAACCAAGATTGAGCGTCTATCATTTACGGGTCAATAGCTCGCCTCAGAAACATCCAGAGAAGTCAAAGACAGTGCTTCTATACTAAATGCCAGGGGCTGAAACGAATGCAACCAAGATCGAGCGTCTATGACTTACGGTTCAAGAGTTAGCCTCAGAAACATTGGTTCTGAACTTGCTGCCAATAGCTCGCCTGAGAAACATCCAGAGAAGTCAAAGACAGTGCTTCTATACTGGCTGCCAGGCGCTGAAACGAATGCAACCAAGATCGAGCGTCTATGACTTACGGTTCAAGAGTTAGCCTCAGAAACAGTGGTTCTGAACTTGCTGCCAATAGCTCGCCTGAGAAAAATCCAGAGAAGTCAAAGACCGTGCTTCTATACTGGCTGCCAGGCGCTGAAACGAATGCAACCAAGATCGAGCGTCTATGACTTACGGTTCAAGAGTTAGCCTCAGAAACAGTGGTTCTGAACTTGCTGCCAATAGCTAGCCTGAGGAACATCCAGAGATGTCAAAGACAGTGTTTTTTATACTGGCTGCCAGGCGCTGAAACGAATGCAACCGAGATCGAGTGTCTATGACTTACGGTTCAAGAGTTAGCCTCAGAAACAGTGGTTCTGAACTTGCTGCCTATAGCTCGCCTGAGAAACATCCAGAGAAGTCAAAGACAGTGCTTCTATACTGGCTGCCAGGCGCTGAAACGAATGCAACCAAGATCGAGTGTCTATGACTTACGGTTCAAGAGTTAGCCTCAGAAACATTGGTTCTGAACTTGCTGCCAATAGCTCGCCTGAGAAACATCCAGAGAAGTCAAAGACAGTGCTTCTATACTGGCTGCCAGGCGCTGAAACGAATGCAACCAAGATCAAGCGTCTATGACTTACGGTTCAAGAGTTAGCCTCAGAAACAGTGGTTCTGAACTTGCTGCCAATAGCTTGCCTGAGAAAAATCCAGAGAAGTCAAAGACAGTGCTTCTATACTGGCTGCCAGGCGCTGAAACGAATGCAACCAAGATCGAGCGTCTATGACTTATGGTACAAGAGTTAGCCTCAGAAACAGTGGTTCTGAACTTGCTGCCTATAGCTCGCCTGAGAAACATCCAGAGAAGTCAAAGACAGTGCTTCTATACTGGCTGCCAGGCGCTGAAACGAATGCAACCAAGATCGAGCGTCTATGACTTACGGTTCAAGAGTTAGCCTCAGAAACAGTGGTTCTGAACTTGCTGCCAATAGCTAGCCTGAGAAACATCTAGAGATGTCAAAGACAGTGTTTTTTATACTGGCTGCCAGGCGCTGAAACGAATGCAACCGAGATCGAGTGTCTATGACTTACGGTTCAAGAGTTAGCCTCAGAAACAGTGGTTCTGTATTTGCTGCCAGGCGCGAAAACGAAAGCAACCAAGATCGAGCGTCTATGATTTACGGGTCAATAGCTAGCCTCAGAAACATCCAGAGAAGTCAAAGACAGTGCTTTTATACTAAATGCCAGGCGCTGAAACAAATGCAACCAAGATCGAGCGTCTATGAATTACAGTTCAAGAGTTAGCCTCAGAAACAGTGGTTCTGAACTTGCTGTCAGGCGCGAAAACTAAAGCAACCAAGATCGAGCGTCTATGATTTACGGGTCAATAGCTCGCATGAGAAACATCCAGAGAAGTCAAAGACAGTGCTTATATACTAAATGCCAGGCGCTGAAACGAATGCAACCAAGATCGAGCATCTATGACTTACGGTTCAAGAGTTAGCCTCAGAAACAGTGGTTCTGAACTTGCTGCCAATAGCTCGCCTGAGAAACATTCAGAGAAGTCAAAGACAGTGCTTCTATACTAAATGCCAGGCGCTGAAACGAATGCAACCAAGATCGAGCGTCTATGACTTACGGTTAAAGAGTTAGCCTCAGAAACAGTGGTTCTGAACTTGCTGCCAATAGCTCGCCTGAGAAACATCCAGAGAAGTCAAAGACAGTGCTTCTATACTGACTGCCAGGCGCTGAAACGAATGCAACCAAGATCGAGCGTCTATGACTTACAGTTCAAGAGTTAGCCTCAGAAACTGTGGTTCTGAACTTGCTGCAAATAGCTAGCCTGAGAAATATCCAGAGATGTCAAAGACAGTGTTTTTTATACTGGCTGCCAGGCGCTGAAACGAATGCAACCGAGATCGAGTGTCTATGACTTACGGTTCAAGAGTTAGCCTCAGAAACAGTGGTTCTGTATTTGCTGTCAGGCGCGAAAACGAAAGCAACCAAGATCGAGCGTCTATGATTTACGGGTCAATAGCTAGCCTCAGAAACATCCAGATAAGTCAAAGACAGTGCTTTTATACTAAATGCCAGGCGCTGAAACAAATGCAACCAAGATCGAGTGTCTATGACTTACGGTTCAAGAGTTAGCCTCAGAAACAGTGGTTCTGTATTTGCTGTCAGGCGCGAAAACGAAAGCAACCAAGATCGAGCGTCTATGATTTACGGGTCAATAGCTCGCCTCAGAAACATCCAGAGAAGTCAAAGACAGTGCTTCTATACTAAATGCCAGGGGCTGAAACGAATGCAACCAAGATCGAGCGTCTATGACTTACGGTTCAAGAGTTAGCCTCAGAAACAGTGGTTCTGAACTTGCTGCCAATAGCTCGCCTGAGAAACATCCAGAGAAGTCAAAGACAGTGCTTCTATACTAAATGCCAGGCGCTGAGACGAATGCCGCCAAGATCGAGCGTCTATGACTTACGGTTTAAGAGTTATCCTCAGAAACAGTGGTTCTGAACTTGCTGCCAAGAGCTAGCCTGAGAAACATCCAGAGAAGTCAAGGAAAGTGTTTTTTATACTGTCTGCCAGGTGCTGAAACGAATGCAACCAAGATCGAGCGTCTATGACTTACAGTTCAAGAGTTAGCCTCAGAAACAGTGGTTCTGAACTTGCTGCCAATAGCTCGCCTGAGAAACATCCAGAGAAGTCAAAGACAGTGCTTATATACTAAATGCCAGGCGCTGAAACGAATGCAAACAAGATCGAGTGTCTATGACTTACGGTTCAAGAGTTAGCCTAAGAAACAGTGGTTCTGAACTTGCTGCCAATAGCTCGCCTGAGAAACATCCAGAGAAGTCAAAGACAGTGCTTCTATACTAAATGCCAGGCGCTGAAACGAATGCAACCAAGATCGAGCGTCTATGACTTACAGTTCAAGAGTTGGCCTCAGAAACAGTGGTTCTGAACTTGCTGCCAATAGCTCGCCTGAGAAACATCCAGAGAAGTCATAGGCAGTGCTTCTATACTGGCTGCCAGGCGTTGAAACGAATGCAACCAAGATCGAGCGTCTATGACATACGGTTCAAGAGTTAGCCTCAGAAACAGTGGTTCTTAACATGCTGCCAGGCGCGAAAACGAAAGCAACCAAGATCGAGCGTCTATGATTTACGGGTCAATAGCTCGTCTGAGAAGCATCCTGAGAAGTCAAAGACAGTGCTTATATACTAAATGCCAGGCGCTGAAACGAATGCAACCAAGATCGAGCGTCTATGACTTACAGTTCAAGAGTTAGCCTCAGAAACAGTGGTTCTAAACTTGCTGCCAATAGCTCGCCTGAGAAACATCCAGAGAAGTCAAGGAAAGTGTTTTTTATACTGTCTGCCAGGCGCTGAAACGAATGCAACCAAGATCGAGCGTCTATGACTTACAGTTCAAGAGTTAGCCTCAGAAACAGTGGTTCTGAACTTGCTGCCAATAGCTCGCCTGAGAAACATCCAGAGAAGTCATAGGCAGTGCTTCTATACTGGCTGCCAGACGCTGAAACGAATGCAACCAAGATCGAGCGTCTATGACATACGGTTCAAGAGTTAGCCTCAGAAACAGTGGTTCTGAACTTGCTGCCAGGCGCGAAAACGAAAGCAACCAAGATCGAGCGTCTATGATTTACGGGTCAATAGCTCGCCTGAGAAGCATCCTGAGAAGTCAAAGACAGTGCTTCTATACTAAATGCCAGGCACTGAAACGAATGCAACCAAGATCAAGCGTCTATGACTTACGGTTCAAGAGTTAGCCTTAGAAACAGTGGTTCTGAACTTACTGCCAATAGCTCGCCTGAGAAACATCCAGAGAAGTCAAAGACAGTGCTTCTATACTAAATGGCAGGCACTGAAACAAATGCAACCAAGATCGAGCGTCTATGAATTACGGTTCAAGAGTTAGCCTAAGAAACAGTGGTTCTGAACATGCTGCCAATAGCTCGCCTGGGAAACATCCAGAGAAGTCAAAGACAGTGTTTTTTATACTGGCTGCCAGTCGCTGAAACGAATGCAACCAAGATCGAGCGTCTATGACTTACGGTTCAAAAGTTAGATTTAGAAACAGTGGTTCTGAACTTTGCTGCCAGGCACGAAAACGAAAGCAACCAAGATCGAGCGTCTATGATTTACGGGTCAATAGCTAGCCTCAGAAACATCCAGAGAAGTCAAACACAGTGCTTCTATACTAAATGCCAGGCGCTGAAACGAATGCAACCAAGAACGAGCGTCTATGACTTACGGTTAAAGAGTTAGCCTCAGAAACAGTGGTTCTGAATTTGCTGCCAATAGCTAGCCTGAGAAACATCCAGAGAAGTCAAGACAGTGTTTTTTATACTGGCTGCCATGCGCTGAAACGAATGCAACCAAAGATCGAGCGTGTATGACTTACGGTTCAAGACTTAGACTTAGAAACAGTGGTTCTGAACTTTGCTGCCAGGCCCGAAAACGAAAGCAACCAAGATCGACCGTCTATGATTTACGGGTCAATAGCTCGCCTGGGAAACATCCAGAGAAGTCAAAGACAGTGCTTCTATACTAATTGCCAGACGCTGAAACAAATGCAACCAAGATCGAGCGTCTATGACTTACGGTTCAAGAGTTAGCCTCAGAAACAGTGGTTCTGAACATGCTGCCAATAGCTCGCCTGGGAAACATCCAGAGAAGTCAAAGACAGTGTTTTTTATACTGACTGCCAGGCGCTGAAACAAATGCAACCAAGATCGAGCTTCTATGACTTACGGTTCAAGAGTTAGCCTCAGAAACAGTGGTTCTGAACTTTGCTGCCAGGCGTGAAAACGAAAGCAACCAAGATCGAGCGTCTATGATTTACGGGTCAATAGCTCGCCTGGGAAACATCCAGAGAAGTCAAAGACAGTGCTTTTGTGCTAATTGCCAGGCGCTAAAACGAATGCAACCAAGATCGAGCGTCTATGACTTACGGTTCAAGAGTTAGTGTAAAGGATCTGCCAGGCACAGCTTCGGGGTTAACTTCCTTAGGTAATCAGTCTTCACCTGAGTCTATCTCTCTGAGACTGACTCCAGCTTCCACCACTCAGGCTGGCAGGCTCAGGAGTGGGAGAGCCTATCGGAGCCTGGCCAGACTCAGCTAGCTCCCGCCCTCTGTCTATTTATACCTGCCTTTCCTTTTCCTCCTTGCTTGTGAGTCTTTCCGTGTCTTTTCCTGGCCCAGCTACAGCTCCTAACAATTTGATCCTGCTCCATTCTGACCCTGGCTTTCTGACTACTCTTCTGCTCTGCGTTTGGTACCTCGTGCTCTCCTGGTTTGACTTGGCTCGTTCACCATTCTGTTGCTCACGGTGTCGCCGTAGGCAACCGCCCCTTTCCCTTTGCTTTATATTCCCTTGTATGTTTTGTCTCGTGCACTTACTGAGCGTAGGGACCGCCGCCCAGTTGTACCCCGTCGCCTAGGGCGGGTCGTTGCAAGTAGGCAGGGACAGAGTGGCGGGTAGATTAGGGCTCACTTGTCCGTTTCCCTACCCCTATCATTACATAATCACAAGCCCATATACCTAGTCTACCCTGGTCCCTGACACTACTATGGACCCCCTTGAGACCCTGGCTCAGCAAATGCAGGGTCTCTCCCTACAGGTTCAGGCCCTGGCTCAGAAGGTCAACCAGCCTGAGGCTACCTTAGTGGTTCCCCTCACCTCAACTCCTGAACCCCACCTCACGTTGCCCGACCGGTTCTCAGGGAACCGGAGGGCTTTTCTCTCCTTTCGGGAGAGTTGCAGGCTTTACTTACGCTTAAAGCCCCACTCCTCAGGTTCTGAGAGCCAGCGAGTGGGTATAATTATGTCCCGGCTCCAGGACGGGCCCCAAGAATGGGCCTTCTCCTTGGCTCCTGACGCCTCTGAACTTTCCTCCGTTGATCTTTTCTTTTCTGCTCTCGGACTCATTTATGACGAGACTGACAAGACTGCCTTTGCCGAGAGTCAGCTGGTGACCTTACGTCAGGGTAAGAGACCTGTTCAGGAGTATTGTTCTGACTTTGAAGTGGTGCGTAGCTTCTCGGTGGAATGACCCTGCCTTAAGGTGCCAGTTTAGGTTGGGTCTGTCGAATGCCCTGAAAGACCTGCTAGTTAGCTATCCCTCTTCTGACTCCCTAGACCAGGTTATGGCTTTAGCGGTACGACTTGACCGACGTCTCAGGGAACGACAACGCGAACGTTTATGTGTTTTCTCCTCCGACTGCCCCATGATGCCTCCCGAGGTTCCGTTGCTTCGTTCTTCCCCGGAAGACTCAGAGGTACCTATGCAACTCGGGGCCTTCGTGTCCCCCCAACAATGTAGAGATTTCCGCAGGAAGAATGGTCTCTGCTTCTACTGTGGGGTTGACAAGCATCAAGTGAACAACTGTCCTAAGCGTAAGAATGCAGCCGGAGAAATTCCGCGCCTAAGTGATCATCGGGGAGGTCATTTGGGCGCACAGGTATTTCCCGTAAATATGAAACGTAATAAGATCTTGCTTCCCTTTCAGGTCTGTTTTGGTGGTAGGTCTGCTACCGGCAGCGCCTTCGTGGATTCAGGGTCCTCTGCTAATATCATGTCTGTGGAATATGCTATGTCTCTTGCTATGCCTTTGATTGATTTGCCTAAACCTGTACCGGTAGTGGGTATAGACTCCACTCCTCTTGCTAATGGTTATTTTACACAGCATGCCCCTGTTTTTGAACTCCTTGTTGGCTCCATGCATTTGGAGCAGTGCTCTGTACTGTTGATGCAGGGATTATCGTCCGATTTGGTTTTAGGCCTTCCCTGGTTGCAGTTGCATAATCCCACGTTTGACTGGAATACTGGGGAGCTTACCAAATGGGGTAATGAATGTTTGACATCATGTTTTTCTGTTAATTCTATTTCTCCCCCTGAGAAGGTGAACACGCTACCTGAGTTTGTTCGGGACTTCGCTGATGTTTTCTCTAAGGAGGCCTCCGAAGTGTTACCTCCTCATAGAGAATACGATTGCGCTATCGAATTGGTACCAGGAGCTAAGCTTCCTAAGGGTAGGATATTTAATCTTTCTTGTCCCGAACGTGAAGCCATGAGGGAGTATATCCAGGAATGCCTGGCCAAGGGTTACATTCGCCCCTCTACTTCTCCGGTAGGTGCTGGCTTCTTCTTCATAGGGAAGAAGGATGGTGGTCTTAGGCCATGCATTGACTACCGTAACCTGAATAAGGTCACTGTAAGGAACCAGTATCCCCTTCCTTTGATTCCTGATCTCTTTAATCAAGTTCAGGGGGCCCAATGGTTCTCTAAGTTTGATCTACGGGGGGCGTATAACCTTATCCGCATCAAAGAGGGGGATGAGTGGAAGACTGCGTTTAACACGCCCGAAGGTAATTTCGAATACCTTGTCATGCCCTTTGGGTTGTGTAATGCTCCGGCGGTCTTCCAGAATTTCATAAATGAGATTTTGAGAGATTACCTGGGGATATTTCTTGTAGTGTACCTTGATGACATACTGGTGTTTTCCAAGGACTGGCCCTCCCACATTGAGCATGTCAGGAAGGTGCTCCAGGTCCTTCGGGAAAACAAACTGTTTGCAAAAACCGAAAAATGTGTGTTTGGGGTACAGGAGATACCATTTTTGGGTCAAATCCTCACTCCTCATGAATTCCGCATGGACCCCGCCAAGGTTCAGGCTGTGGCAGAATGGGTCCAACCTGCCTCCCTGAAGGCGTTACAGTGTTTTTTGGGGTTCGCTAATTATTACAGGAGATTCATTGCTAACTTCTTGGTCATCATTAAGCCTCTTACGGACCTCACTCGCAAAGGTGCTGATCTCCTCCACTGGTCTCCAGAGGCTGTCCAGGCTTTTGAGGTCCTTAAGAAGTGCTTTATCTCGGCCCCGGTGCTGGTTCAGCCCAACCAAATGGAGCCATTTATCGTGGAAGTTGACGCATCCGAGGTGGGAGTGGGGGCTGTTTTGTCCCAGGGTACCAGGTCCCTCACCCATCTCCGCCCCTGTGCCTAATTCTCCAGGAAGTTTTCGCCCACTGAGAGTAACTATGATATTGGCAACCGCGAACTCTTAGCCATTAAATGGGCATTTGAAGAGTGGCGCCACTTCCTGGAGGGGGCTAGGCACCAGGTAACGGTCCTTACCGACCACAAGAATCTGGTTTTCCTAGAATCTGCCCGGAGGCTAAACCCGAGACAAGCTCGATGGGCGCTATTTTTTACCAGATTCAACTTTTTGGTTACCTATAGGGCTGGGTCTAAAAATATTAAGGCCGATGCACTGTCGTGTAGCTTCATGGCCAGCCCTCCTTCGGAGGAAGATCCTTCTTGTATTTTGCCTCCCGGTATAATCATTTCTTCTATTGATTCTGATTTAGTCTCTGAAATTGCAGCTGATCAAGGTTCAGCCCCCGGGAACCTTCCTGAGGACAATCTGTTTGTTCCCCTGCAATACCGGCTAAGGGTACTTAGGGAAAATCATGACTCCGCACTATCTGGTCATCCAGGCATCCTGGGTACCAAACAACTCATTGCCAGAAGCTTGCCTAAAGACGTTAAGGCCTACGTCGCCGCTTGTGAGGTTTGTGCTAGGTCCAAGACTCCCAGGTTCCGACCAGCGGGCTTACTACATTCGTTGCCCATTCCCCAGAGACCTTGGACACATATCTCCATGGATTTTATCACCGATTTGCCTCCATCCCAAGGCAAGTCGGTGGTGTGGGTGGTAGTAGACCGCTTCAGTAAGATGTGCCACTTTGTGCCCCTCAAGAAACTACCCAACGCCAAGACGTTAGCTACCTTGTTTTTCAAACACATCCTGCGTCACCATGGGGTCCCTGTCAATATTGTTTCGGACAGAGGGGTACAATTTGTTTCTTTGTTTTGGAGAGCCTTCTGTAAGAAGTTGGAGATTGATCGGTCCTTCTCCTCTGCTTTCCATCCTGAAACCAATGGCCAAACTGAGAGGACTAATCAATCTCTAGAACAATATTTAAGGTGTTTTATCTCTGACTGTCAATATGATTGGGTCTCATTCATTCCCCTCGCTGAATATTCCCTTAATAACCGGGTCAGTAACTCGTCAGGGGTCTCCCCCTTTTTCTGTAATTTTGGGTTTAATCCACTGTTCTCCTCCATTTTACCTGGTAGTTCCAACAATCCCGAGGTAGAGGTCGTTCATCGGGAACTGTGCACAGTCTGGGCCCAGGTTCAGAAGAACCTAGAGGCGTCCCAGAGCGTACAAAAAACTCAGGCTGATAGAAAACGTTCTGCTAACCCCTTGTTTATGGTCGGGGATCTGGTGTGGTTATCATCTAGGAACTTGTGTCTTAAGGTCCCGTCCAAGAAGTTTGCTCCCTGGTTTATTGGGCCGTATAAGGTCATTGAAGTCCTCAATCCTGTCTCCTTCCGGCTGGAATTACCCCCATCTTTTCGTATACACGACGTGTTTCATGCCTCCCTCCTTAAACGCTGCTCTCCGTCCTTGGCTCCCTCGAGGAAACCTCCTGTTCCCGTTCTAACCCCTGAGGGGGTGGAATTCGAGGTGGCCAAGATTGTGGACAGCAAGATGGTCCAAGGCTCCCTCCAGTACCTGGTCCATTGGAGAGGATACGGGCCTGAGGAGAGGACTTGGGTACCCGCCCGGGATGTTCACGCTGGGGTATTGGTCATGAAGTTCCACCTTCGTTTCCCCAGTAAACCAGGTCCGCTTAGAAAGGGTCCGGTGGCCCCTCATAAAAGGGGGGGGGGTACTGTAAAGGATCTGCCAGGCACAGCTTTGGGGTTAACTTCCTTAGGTAATCAGTCTTCACCTGAGTCTATCTCTCTGAGACTGACTCCAGCTTCCACCACTCAGGCTGGCAGGCTTAGGAGTGGGAGAGCCTATCGAAGCCTGGCCAGACTCAGCTAGCTCCCGCCCTCTGTCTATTTATACCTGCCTTTCCTTTTCCTCCTTGCTTGTGAGTCTTTCCGTGTGGTTTCCTGGCCCAGCTACAGCTCCTAACAATTTGATCCTGCTCCATTCTGACCCTGGCTTTCTGACTACTCTTCTGCTCTGCGTTTGGTACCTCGTGCTCTCCTGGTTTGACTTGGCTCGTTCACCACTCTGTTGCTCACGGTGTCGCCGTGGGCAACCGCCCCTTTCCCTTTGCGTTATATTCCCTTGTATGTTTTGTCTCGTGCACTTACTGAGCGTAGGGACCGCCGCCCAGTTGTACCCCGTCGCCTAGGGTGGGTCGTTGCAAGTAGGCAGGGACAGAGTGGCGGGAAGATTACGGCTCACTTGTCCGTTTTCCTACCCCTATCATTACAGTTAGCCTCAGAAACAGTGGTTCTGAACTTTGCTGCCAGGCGCGAAAGAGAAAGCAACCAAGATCGAGCGTCTATGATTTACGGGTCAATAGCTCGACTGGGAAACATCCAGAGAAGTCAAAGACAGTACTTCCATACTAATTGCCAGGCGCTGAAACGAATGCAACCAAGATCGAGCGTCTATGACTTACGGTTCAAGAGTTAGCCTCAGAAACAGTGGTTCTGAACATGCTGCCAATTGCTCGCCTGGGAAACATTAAGAGACGTCAAAGACAGTGTTTTTTATACTGGCTGCCAAGCGCTGAAACGAATGCAACCAAGATCGGTGGTCTATGACTTACGGTTCAAGAGTTAGCCTCAGAAACAGTGGTTCTGAACTTTGCTGCCAGGCGCGAAAACGAAAGCAACCAAGATCGAGCGTCTATGATTTAAAGGGTCAATAGCTCGCCTGGGAAACATCCAGAGAAGTCCAAGACAGTGTTTTTTATACTGGATGCCAGGCGCTGAAACGAATGCAACCAAGATCGAGCGTCTATGACTTATGGTTCAAGAGTTAGCCTCAGAAACAGTGGTTCTGAACTTGCTGCCAGGCGCGAAAACGAAAGCAACCAAGATCTTGCGTTTATGATTTACGGGTCAAGAGCTAGCCTCAGAAACATCCAGAGAAGTCAAAGACAGTTCTTCTATACTAAATGCCAGGCGCTGAAACGAATGCAACCAAGATCGAGCGTCTATGACTTACGGTTCAAGAGTTAGCCTCAGAAACAGTGGTTCTGAACTTGCTGCCAATAGTTCGCCTGAGAAACATCCAGAGAAGTAAATGACAGTGCTTCTATACTGGATGCCAGACGCTGAAACAAATGCAACAAAGATCGAGCGTCTATGACTTACGGTTCAAGAGTTAGCCTCAGAAACAGTGGTTCTGAACTTGCTGCCAATAGCTAGCCTGAGAAAAATCCAGAGAAGTCAAAGACAGTGTTTTTTATACTGGCTGCCAGGCGCTGAAACAAATGCAACCAAGATCGAGCGTCTATGACTTACGGTTCAAGAGTTAGCCTCAGAAACAGTGGTTCTGAACTTGCTGCCAATAGCTCGCCTGAGAAACATCCAGAGAAGTCAAAGACAGTGCTTCTATGCTAAATGCCAGGCAGTGAAACAAATGCAACCAAGATCGAGCGTCTATGACTTACGGTTCAAGAGTTAGCCTCAGAAACAGTGGTTCTGAACATGATGCCAATAGCTCGCCTGGGAAACATCCAGAGAAGTCAAAGACAGTGTTTTTTATACTGGCTGCCAGGCGCTGAAACAAATGCAACCAAGATCAAGCGTCTATGAGTTATGGTTCAAGAGTTAGCCTCAGAAACAGTGGTTCTGAACATGCTGCCAATAGCTCACCTGGGAAACATCCAGAGAAGTCAAAGACAGTGTTTTTTATACTGGCTGCCAGGCGCTGAAATGAATGCAACCAAGATCTTGAACTTACGGTTCAAGAGTTAGCCTCAAAAACAGTGGTTCTGAACATGCTGCCAATTGCTCGCCTGGGAAACATTCAGAGAAGTCAAAGACAGTGTTTTTTATACTGGCTGCCTGGCGCTGAAACGAATGCAACCAAGATCGAGCGTCTATGATTTACAGGTCAATAGCTCGCCTGGGAAACATCCAGAGAAGTCAAAGACAGTGCTTCTATACTTATTGCCAGGCGCTGAAACGAATGCAACCAAGATCGAGCGTCTGTGACTTACGGTTCAAGAGTTATTCACAGAAACATGGTTCTGAACATGCTGCCAATAGCTCGCCTGGGAAACATGCAGAGAAGTCCAAGATAGTGTTTTTTAGACTGGCTGCCACGAGCTGAATCGAATGCAGCCAAGAGCGAGCGTCTGTGACTTACGGTTCAAGAGTTATTCACAGAAACATGGTTCTGAACATGCTGCCAATAGCTCGCCTGGGAAACATGCAGAGAAGTCCAAGATAGTGTTTTTTAGACTGGCTGCCACGAGCTGAAACAAATGCAGCCAAGAGCGAGCGTCTGTGACTTACGGTTCAAGAGTTATTCACAGAAACATGGTTCTGAACATGCTGCCAATAGCTCGCCTGAGAAACATGCAGAGAAGTCCAAGATATTGCTTTTTAGACTGGCTGCCACGAGCTGAAACGAATGCAACCAAGAGCGAGAATCTGTGACTTACGGTTCAGGAGTTATTCACAGAAACATGGTTCTGAACTTTACTGCCAGCCGCGAATTAGAAAATAACCAAGATTGAGCGTCTAGGATTTACTTGTCAATAACTTGCCTGGGAAACATCCAGAGAAATCAAAGACAGTGCTTCTATACTAATTGCCAGGCGCTGAGACGAATGCCGCCAAGATCGAGCGTCTAGGACTTACGGTTCAAGAATTAGCCTCAGAAACATGGTTCTGAACATGCTGCCAATAGCTCGCCTGGGAAACATGCAGAGAAGTCCAAGATAGTGTTTTTTAGACTGGCTGCCACGAGCTGAAACGAATGCAGCCAAGAGCGAGCGTCTGTGACTTACAGTTCAAGAGTTATTCACAGAAACATGGTTCTGAACATGCTGCCAATAGCTCGCCTGGGAAACATGCAGAGAAGTCCAAGATAGTGTTTTTTAGACTGGCTGCCATGAGCTGAAACGAATGCAGCCAAGAGCGAGCGTCTGTGACTTACGGTTCAAGAGTTATTCACAGAAACATGGTTCTGAACATGCTGCCAATAGCTCGCCTGGGAAACATGCAGAGAAGTCCAAGATAGTGTTTTTTAGACTGGCTGCCACGAGCTGAAACGAATGCAGCCAAGAGCGAGCGTCTGTGACTTACGGTTCAAGAGTTATTCACAGAAACATGGTTCTGAACATGCTGCCAATAGCTCGCCTGGGAAACATGCAGAGAAGTCCAAGATAGTGTTTTTTAGACTGGCTGCCATGAGCTGAAACGTATGCAGCCAAGAGCGAGCGTCTGTGACTTACGGTTCAAGAGTTATTCACAGAAACATGGTTCTGAACATGCTGCCAATAGCTCGCCTGGGAAACATGCAGAGAAGTCCAAGATAGTGTTTTTTAGACTGGCTGCCACGAGCTGAGACGAATGCAACCAAGAGCGAGTGTCTGTGACTTACGGTTCAAGAGTTATTCACAGAAGCATGGTTCTGAACTTTACTGCCAGCCGCGAAAGCGAAAATAACCAAGATCGAGCGTCTAGGATTTACTTGTCAATAACTCGCCTGGGAAACATCCAGAGAAGTCAAAGACAGTGCTTCTATACTAACTGCCAGGCGCTGAGACGAATGCCGCCAAGATCGAGCGTCTAGGACTTACGGTTCAAGAATTAGCCTCAGAAACATGGTTCTGAACATGCTGCCAATAGCTCGCCTGGGAAACATGCAGAGAAGTCCAAGATAGTGTTTTTTAGACTGGCTGCCATGAGCTGAAATGAATGCAGCCAAGAGCGAGCGTCTGTGACTTACGGTTCAAGAGTTATTCACAGAAACATGGTTCTGAACATGCTGCCAATAGCTCGCCTGGGAAACATGCAGAGAAGTCCAAGATAGTGTTTTTTAGACTGGCTGCCACGAGCTGAAACGAATGCAGCCAAGAGCGAGCGTCTGTGACTTACGGTTCAAGAGTTATTCACAGAAATATGGTTCTGAACATGCTGCCAATAGCTCGCCTGGGAAACATGCAGAGAAGTCCAAGATAGTGTTTTTTAGACTGGCTGCCACGAGCTGAAACGAATGCAGCCAAGAGCGAGCGTCTAGGACTTACGGTTCAAGAATTAGCCTCAGAAACATGGTTCTGAACATGCTGCCAATAGCTCGCCTGGGAAACATGCAGAGAAGTCCAAGATAGTGTTTTTTAGACTGGCTGCCATGAGCTGAAATGAATGCAGCCAAGAGCGAGCGTCTGTGACTTACGGTTCAAGAGTTATTCACAGAAACATGGTTCTGAACATGCTGCCAATAGCTCGCCTGGGAAACATGCAGAGAAGTCCAAGATAGTGTTTTTTAGACTGGCTGCCACGAGCTGAAACGAATGCAGCCAAGAGCGAGCGTCTGTGACTTACGGTTCAAGAGTTATTCACAGAAACATAGTTCTGAACATGCTGCCAGCCGCGAAAGCGAAAATAACCAAGATCGAGCGTCTAGGATTTACTTGTCAATAACTCGCCTGGGAAACATCCAGAGAAGTCAAAGACAGTGCTTCTATACTAATTGCTAGGCGCTGAGACGAATGCCGCCAAGATCGAGCGTCTAGGACTTACGGTTCAAGAATTAGCCTCAGAAACATGGTTCTGAACATGCTGCCAATAACTCGCCTGGGAAACATGCAGAGAAGTCCAAGATAGTGTTTTTTAGACTGGCTGCCACTAGCTAAAACGAATGCAGCCAAGAGCGAGCGTCTGTGACTTACGGTTCAAGAGTTATTCACAGAAACATGGTTCTGAACATGCTGCCAATAGCTCGCCTGGGAAACATGCAGAGAAGTCCAAGATAGTGTTTTTTAGACTGGCTGCCATGAGCTGAAACGAATGCAGCCAAGAGCGAGCGTCTGTGACTTACGGTTCAAGAGTTATTCACAGAAACATGGTTCTGAACATGCTGCCAATAGCTCGCCTGGGAAACATGCAGAGAAGTCCAAGATAGTGTTTTTTAGACTGGCTGCCACGAGCTGAATCGAATGCAGCCAAGAGCGAGCGTCTGTGAATTATGGTTCAAGAGTTATTCACAGAAACATGGTTCTGAACATGCTGCCAGCCGCGAAAGCGAAAATAACCAAGATCGAGCGTCTAGGATTTACTTGTCAATAACTCGCCTGGGAAACATCCAGAGAAGTCAAAGACAGTGCTTCTATACTAATTGCCAGGCGCTGAGACGAATACCGCCAAGATCGAGCGTCTAGGACTTACGGTTCAAGAATTAGCCTCAGAAACATGGTTCTGAACATGCTGCCAATAGCTCGCCTGGGAAACATGCAGAGAAGTCCAAGATAGTGTTTTTTAGACTGGCTGCCTTGAGCTGAAACGAATGCAGCCAAGAGCGAGCGTCTGTGACTTACGGTTCAAGAGTTATTCACAGAAATATGGTTCTGAACATGCTGCCAATAGCTCGCCTGGGAAACATGCAGAGAAGTCCAAGATAGTGTTTTTTAGACTGGCTGCCACGAGCTGAAACGAATGCAGCCAAGAGCGAGCGTCTGTGACTTACGGTTCAAGAGTTATTCACAGAAACATGGTTCTGAACATGCTGCCAATAGCTCGCCTGGGAAACATGCAGAGAAGTCCAAGATAGTGTTTTTTAGACTGGCTGCCATGAGCTGAAACGTATGCAGCCAAGAGCGAGCGTCTGTGACTTACGGTTCAAGAGTTATTCACAGAAACATGGTTCTGAACATGCTGCCAATAGCTCGCCTGGGAAACATGCCGAAAAGTCCAAGATAGTGTTTTTTAGACTGGCTGCCACGAGCTGAGACGAATGCAACCAAGAGCGAGCGTCTGTGACTTACGGTTCAAGAGTTATTCACAGAAACATGGTTCTGAACTTTACTGCCAGCCGCGAAAGCGAAAATAACCAAGATCGAGCGTCTAGGATTTACTTGTCAATAACTCGCCTGGGAAACATCCAGAGAAGTCAAAGACAGTGCTTCTATACTAATTGCCAGGCGCTGAGACGAATGCCGCCAAGATCGAGCGTCTAGGACTTACGGTTAAAGAATTAGCCTCAGAAACATGGTTCTGAACATGCTGCCAATAGCTCGCCTGGGAAACATGCAGAGAAGTCCAAGATAGTGTTTTTTAGACTGGCTGCCACGAGCTGAAACGAATGCAGCCAAGAGCGAGCGTCTGTGACTTACGGTTCAAGAGTTATTCACAGAAACATGGTTCTGAACATGCTGCCAATAGCTCGCCTGGGAAACATGCAGAGAAGTCCAAGATAGTGTTTTTTAGACTGGCTGCCATAAGCTGAAACGAATGCAGCCAAGAGCGAGCGTCTGTGACTTACGGTTCAAGAGTTATTCACAGAAACATGGTTCTGAACATGCTGCCAATAGCTCGCCTGGGAAACATGCAGAGAAGTCCAAGATAGTGTTTTTTAGACTGGCTGCCACGAGCTGAAACGAATGCAGCCAAGAGCGAGCGTCTGTGACTTACGGTTCAAGAGTTATTCACAGAAACATAGTTCTGAACATGCTGCCAGCCGCGAAAGCGAAAATAACCAAGATCGAGCGTCTAGGATTTACTTGTCAATAACTCGCCTGGGAAACATCCAGAGAAGTCAAAGACAGTGCTTCTATACTAATTGCTAGGCGCTGAGACGAATGCCGCCAAGATCGAGCGTCTAGGACTTACGGTTCAAGAATTAGCCTCAGAAACATGGTTCTGAACATGCTGCCAATAACTCGCCTGGGAAACATGCAGAGAAGTCCAAGATAGTGTTTTTTAGACTGGCTGCCACTAGCTAAAACGAATGCAGCCAAGAGCGAGCGTCTGTGACTTACGGTTCAAGAGTTATTCACAGAAACATGGTTCTGAACATGCTGCCAATAGCTCGCCTGGGAAACATGCAGAGAAGTCCAAGATAGTGTTTTTTAGACTGGCTGCCATGAGCTGGAACGAATGCAGCCAAGAGCGAGCGTCTGTGACTTACGGTTCAAGAGTTATTCACAGAAACATGGTTCTGAACATGCTGCCAATAGCTCGCCTGGGAAACATGCAGAGAAGTCCAAGATAGTGTTTTTTAGACTGGCTGCCACGAGCTGAAACGAATGCAGCCAAGAGCGAGCGTCTGTGACTTACGGTTCAAGAGTTATTCACAGAAACATGGTTCTGAACATGCTGCCAGCCGCGAAAGCGAAAATAACCAAGATCGAGCGTCTAGGATTTACTTGTCAATAACTCGCCTGGGAAACATCCAGAGAAGTCAAAGACAGTGCTTCTATACTAATTGCCAGGCGCTGAGACGAATACCGCCAAGATCGAGCGTCTAGGACTTACGGTTCAAGAATTAGCCTCAGAAACATGGTTCTGAACATGCTGCCAATAACTCGCCTGGGAAACATGCAGAGAAGTCCAAGATAGTGTTTTTTAGACTGGCTGCCACTAGCTAAAACGAATGCAGCCAAGAGCGAGCGTCTGTGACTTACGGTTCAAGAGTTATTCACAGAAACATGGTTCTGAACATGCTGCCAATAGCTCGCCTGGGAAACATGCAGAGAAGTCCAAGATAGTGTTTTTTAGACTGGCTGCCATGAGCTGAAACGAATGCAGCCAAGAGCGAGCGTCTGTGACTTACGGTTCAAGAGTTATTCACAGAAACATGGTTCTGAACATGCTGCCAATAGCTCGCCTGGGAAACATGCAGAGAAGTCCAAGATAGTGTTTTTTAGACTGGCTGCCACGAGCTGAAACGAATGCAGCCAAGAGCGAGCGTCTGTGACTTACGGTTCAAGAGTTATTCACAGAAACATGGTTCTGAACATGCTGCCAGCCGCGAAAGCGAAAATAACCAAGATCGAGCGTCTAGGATTTACTTGTCAATAACTCGCCTGGGAAACATCCAGAGAAGTCAAAGACAGTGCTTCTATACTAATTGCCAGGCGCTGAGACGAATACCGCCAAGATCGAGCGTCTAGGACTTACGGTTCAAGAATTAGCCTCAGAAACATGGTTCTGAACATGCTGCCAATAGCTCGCCTGGGAAACATGCAGAGAAGTCCAAGATAGTGTTTTTTAGACTGGCTGCCTTGAGCTGAAACGAATGCAGCCAAGAGCGAGCGTCTGTGACTTACGGTTCAAGAGTTATTCACAGAAATATGGTTCTGAACATGCTGCCAATAGCTCGCCTGGGAAACATGCAGAGAAGTCCAAGATAGTGTTTTTTAGACTGGCTGCCACGAGCTGAAACGAATGCAGCCAAGAGCGAGCGTCTGTGACTTACGGTTCAAGAGTTATTCACAGAAACATGGTTCTGAACATGCTGCCAATAGCTCGCCTGGGAAACATGCAGAGAAGTCCAAGATAGTGTTTTTTAGACTGGCTGCCATGAGCTGAAACGTATGCAGCCAAGAGCGAGCGTCTGTGACTTACGGTTCAAGAGTTATTCACAGAAACATGGTTCTGAACATGCTGCCAATAGCTCGCCTGGGAAACATGCCGAAAAGTCCAAGATAGTGTTTTTTAGACTGGCTGCCACGAGCTGAGACGAATGCAACCAAGAGCGAGCGTCTGTGACTTACGGTTCAAGAGTTATTCACAGAAACATGGTTCTGAACTTTACTGCCAGCCGCGAAAGCGAAAATAACCAAGATCGAGCGTCTAGGATTTACTTGTCAATAACTCGCCTGGGAAACATCCAGAGAAGTCAAAGACAGTGCTTCTATACTAATTGCCAGGCGCTGAGACGAATGCCGCCAAGATCGAGCGTCTAGGACTTACGGTTAAAGAATTAGCCTCAGAAACATGGTTCTGAACATGCTGCCAATAGCTCGCCTGGGAAACATGCAGAGAAGTCCAAGATAGTGTTTTTTAGACTGGCTGCCACGAGCTGAAACGAATGCAGCCAAGAGCGAGCGTCTGTGACTTACGGTTCAAGAGTTATTCACAGAAACATGGTTCTGAACATGCTGCCAATAGCTCGCCTGGGAAACATGCAGAGAAGTCCAAGATAGTGTTTTTTAGACTGGCTGCCATGAGCTGAAACGAATGCAGCCAAGAGCGAGCGTCTGTGACTTACGGTTCAAGAGTTATTCACAGAAACATGGTTCTGAACATGCTGCCAATAGCTCGCCTGGGAAACATGCAGAGAAGTCCAAGATAGTGTTTTTTAGACTGGCTGCCACGAGCTGAAATGAATGCAGCCAAGAGCGAGCGTCTGTGACTTACGGTTCAAGAGTTATTCACAGAAACATAGTTCTGAACATGCTGCCAGCCGCGAAAGCGAAAATAACCAAGATCGAGCGTCTAGGATTTACTTGTCAATAACTCGCCTGGGAAACATCCAGAGAAGTCAAAGACAGTGCTTCTATACTAATTGCCAGGCGCTGAGACGAATGCCGCCAAGATCGAGCGTCTAGGACTTACGGTTCAAGAATTAGCCTCAGAAACATGGTTCTGAACATGCTGCCAATAGCTCGCCTGGGAAACATGCAGAGAAGTCCAAGATAGTGTTTTTTAGACTGGCTGCCACGAGCTGAAACGAATGCAGCCAAGAGCGAGCGTCTGTGACTTACGGTTCAAGAGTTATTCACAGAAACATGGTTCTGAACATGCTGCCAATAGCTCGCCTGGGAAACATGCAGAGAAGTCCAAGATAGTGTTTTTTAGACTGGCTGCCATGAGCTGAAACGAATGCAGCCAAGAGCGAGCGTCTGTGACTTACGGTTCAAGAGTTATTCACAGAAACATGGTTCTGAACATGCTGCCAAAAGCTCGCCTGGGAAACATGCAGAGAAGTCCAAGATAGTGTTTTTTAGACTGGCTGCCACGAGCTGAAACGAATGCAGCCAAGAGCGAGCGTCTGTGACTTACGGTTCAAGAGTTATTCACAGAAACATGGTTCTGAACATGCTGCCAGCCGCGAAAGCGAAAATAACCAAGATCGAGCGTCTAGGATTTACTTGTCAATAACTCGCCTGGGAAACATCCAGAGAAGTCAAAGACAGTGCTTCTATACTAATTGCCAGGCGCTGAGACGAATGCCGCCAAGATCGAGCGTCTAGGACTTACAGTTCAAGAATTAGCCTCAGAAACATGGTTCTGAACATGCTGCCAATAGCTCGCCTGGGAAACATGCAGAGAAGTCCAAGATAGTGTTTTTTAGACTGGCTGCCTTGAGCTGAAACGAATGCAGCCAAGAGCGAGCGTCTGTGACTTACGGTTCAAGAGTTATTCACAGAAATATGGTTCTGAACATGCTGCCAATAGCTCGCCTGGGAAACATGCAGAGAAGTCCAAGATAGTGTTTTTTAGACTGGCTGCCACGAGCTGAAACGAATGCAGCCAAGAGCGAGCGTCTGTGACTTACGGTTCAAGAGTTATTCACAGAAACATGGTTCTGAACATGCTGCCAATAGCTCGCCTGGGAAACATGCAGAGAAGTCCAAGATAGTGTTTTTTAGACTGGCTGCCATGAGCTGAAACGTATGCAGCCAAGAGCGAGCGTCTGTGACTTACGGTTCAAGAGTTATTCACAGAAACATGGTTCTGAACATGCTGCCAATAGCTCGCCTGGGAAACATGCCGAAAAGTCCAAGATAGTGTTTTTTAGACTGGCTGCCACGAGCTGAGACGAATGCAACCAAGAGCGAGCGTCTGTGACTTACGGTTCAAGAGTTATTCACAGAAACATGGTTCTGAACTTTACTGCCAGCCGCGAAAGCGAAAATAACCAAGATCGAGCGTCTAGGATTTACTTGTCAATAACTCGCCTGGGAAACATCCAGAGAAGTCAAAGACAGTGCTTCTATACTAATTGCCAGGCGCTGAGACGAATGCCGCCAAGATCGAGCGTCTAGGACTTACGGTTAAAGAATTAGCCTCAGAAACATGGTTCTGAACATGCTGCCAATAGCTCGCCTGGGAAACATGCAGAGAAGTCCAAGATAGTGTTTTTTAGACTGGCTGCCACGAGCTGAAACGAATGCAGCCAAGAGCGAGCGTCTGTGACTTACGGTTCAAGAGTTATTCACAGAAACATGGTTCTGAACATGCTGCCAATAGCTCGCCTGGGAAACATGCAGAGAAGTCCAAGATAGTGTTTTTTAGACTGGCTGCCATGAGCTGAAACGAATGCAGCCAAGAGCGAGCGTCTGTGACTTACGGTTCAAGAGTTATTCACAGAAACATGGTTCTGAACATGCTGCCAATAGCTCGCCTGGGAAACATGCAGAGAAGTCCAAGATAGTGTTTTTTAGACTGGCTGCCACGAGCTGAAATGAATGCAGCCAAGAGCGAGCGTCTGTGACTTACGGTTCAAGAGTTATTCACAGAAACATAGTTCTGAACATGCTGCCAGCCGCGAAAGCGAAAATAACCAAGATCGAGCGTCTAGGATTTACTTGTCAATAACTCGCCTGGGAAACATCCAGAGAAGTCAAAGACAGTGCTTCTATACTAATTGCCAGGCGCTGAGACGAATGCCGCCAAGATCGAGCGTCTAGGACTTACGGTTCAAGAATTAGCCTCAGAAACATGGTTCTGAACATGCTGCCAATAGCTCGCCTGGGAAACATGCAGAGAAGTCCAAGATAGTGTTTTTTAGACTGGCTGCCACGAGCTGAAACGAATGCAGCCAAGAGCGAGCGTCTGTGACTTACGGTTCAAGAGTTATTCACAGAAACATGGTTCTGAACATGCTGCCAATAGCTCGCCTGGGAAACATGCAGAGAAGTCCAAGATAGTGTTTTTTAGACTGGCTGCCATGAGCTGAAACGAATGCAGCCAAGAGCGAGCGTCTGTGACTTACGGTTCAAGAGTTATTCACAGAAACATGGTTCTGAACATGCTGCCAAAAGCTCGCCTGGGAAACATGCAGAGAAGTCCAAGATAGTGTTTTTTAGACTGGCTGCCACGAGCTGAAACGAATGCAGCCAAGAGCGAGCGTCTGTGACTTACGGTTCAAGAGTTATTCACAGAAACATGGTTCTGAACATGCTGCCAGCCGCGAAAGCGAAAATAACCAAGATCGAGCGTCTAGGATTTACTTGTCAATAACTCGCCTGGGAAACATCCAGAGAAGTCAAAGACAGTGCTTCTATACTAATTGCCAGGCGCTGAGACGAATGCCGCCAAGATCGAGCGTCTAGGACTTACAGTTCAAGAATTAGCCTCAGAAACATGGTTCTGAACATGCTGCCAATAGCTCGCCTGGGAAACATGCAGAGAAGTCCAAGATAGTGTTTTTTAGACTGGCTGCCACGAGCTGAAACGAATGCAGCCAAGAGCGAGCGTCTGTGACTTACGGTTCAAGAGTTATTCACAGAAACATGGTTCGGAACATGCTGCCAATAGCTCACCTGGGAAACATGCAGAGAAGTCCAAGATAGTGTTTTTTACACTGGCTGCCACGAGCTGAGACGAATGCAACCAAGAGCGAGCGTCTGTGACTTACAGTTCAAGAGTTATTCATAGAAACATGGTTTTGAACTTTACTGCCAGCCGCGAAAGCGAAAATAACCAAGATCGAGCGTCTAGGATTTACTTGTCAATAACTCGCCTGGGAAACATCCAGAGAAGTCAAAGACAGTGCTTCTATACTAATTGCCAGGCGCTGAGACGAATGCCGCCAAGATCGAGCGTCTAGGACTTACGGTTCAAGAGTTATTCACAGAAACATGGTTCTGAACATGCTGCCAATAGCTTGCCTGGGAAACATGCAGAGAAGTCCAAGATAGTGTTTTTTAGACTGGCTGCCACGAGCTGAAACGAATGCAGCCAAGAGCGAGCGTCTGTGACTTACGGTTCAAGAGTTATTCACAGAAACATGGTTCTGAACATGCTGCCAATAGCTCACCTGGGAAACATGCAGAGAAGTCCAAGATAGTGTTTTTTAGACTGGCTGCCACGAGCTGCAACGAATGCAGCCAAGAGCGAGCGTTTGTGACTTACGGTTCAAGAGTTATTCACAGAAACATGGTTCTGAACATGCTGCCAATAGCTCGCCTGGGAAACATGCAGTGAAGTCCAAGATAGTGTTTTTTAGACTGGCTGCCACGAGCTGAACGAATGCAGCCAAGAGCGAGCGTCTGTGACTTACGGTTCAAGAGTTATTCACAGAAACATGGTTCTGAACATGCTGCTAATAACTCGCCTGGGAAACATGCAGAGAAGTCCAAGATAGTGTTTTTTAGACTGGCTGCCACGAGCTGAAACGAATGAAGCCAAGAGCGAGCATCTGTGACTTACGGTTCAAGAGTTATTCACAGAAACATGGTTCTTTTACTGCCAGCCACGAAAGCGAAAATAACCAAGATCGAGCGTCTAGGATATACTTGTCAATAACTCGCCTGGGAAACATCCAGAGAAGTCAAACACAGTGCTCCTATACTAATTGCCAGGCGCTGAGACGAATGCCGCCAAGATCGAGCGTCTAGGACTTACGGTTAAGGAATTAGCCTCAGAAACATGGTTCTGAACATGCTGCCAATTGCTCGCCTGGGAAACATGCAGAGAAGTCCAAGATAGTGTTTTTTAGACTGGCTGCCACGAGCTGAATCGAATGCAGCCAAGAGCGAGCGTCTGTGACTTACGGTTTAAGAGTTATTCACAGAAACATGGTTCTGAACATGCTGCCAATAGCTCGCCTGGGAAACATGCAGAGAAGTCCAAGATAGTGTTTTTTAGACTGGCTGCCACGAGCTGAATCGAATGCAGCCAAGAGCGAGCGTCTGTGACTTACGGTTCAAGAGTTATTCACAGAAACATGGTTCTTTTACTGCTAGCCGCGAAAGCGAAAATAACCAAGATCGAGCGTCTAGGATTTACTTGTCAATAACTCGCCAGGGAAACATCCAGAGAAGTCAAACACAGTGCTCCTATACTAATTGGCAGGCGCTGAGACGAATGCCGCCAAGAGCGAGCGTCTGTGACTTACGGTTCAAGAGTTATTCACAGAAACATGGTTCTGAACATGCTGCCAATAGCTCGCCTGGGAAACATGCAGAGAAGTCCAAGATAGTGTTTTTTAGACTGGCTGCCACGAGCTGAATCGAATGCAGCCAAGAGCGAGCGTCTGTGACTTACGGTTCAAGAGTTATTCACAGAAACATGGTTCTTTTACTGCCAGCCGCGAAAGCGAAAATAACCAAGATCGAGCGTCTAGGATTTACTTGTCAATAACTCGCCTGGGAAACATCCAGAGAAGTCAAACACAGTGCTCCTATACTAATTGCCAGGCGCTGAGACGAATGGCGCCAAGATCGAGCGTCTAGGACTTACGGTTAAGGAATTAGCCTCAGAAACATGGTTCTGAACATGCTGCCAATTGCTCGCCTGGGAAACATGCAGAGAAGTCCAAGATAGTGTTTTTTAGACTGGCTGCCACGAGCTGAATCGAATGCAGCCAAGAGCGAGCGTCTGTGACTTACGGTTCAAGAGTTATTCACAGAAACATGGTTCTGAACATGCTGCCAATTGCTCGCCTGGGAAACATGCAGAGAAGTCCAAGATAGTGTTTTTTAGACTGGCTGCCACGAGCTGAATCGAATGCAGCCAAGAGCGAGCGTCTGTGACTTACGGTTCAAGAGTTATTCACAGAAACATGGTTCTGAACATGCTGCCAATAGCTCGCCTGGGAAACATGCAGAGAAGTCCAAGATAGTGTTTTTTAGACTGGCTGCCACGAGCTGAATCGAATGCAGCCAAGAGCGAGCGTCTGTGACTTACGGTTCAAGAGTTATTCACAGAAACATGGTTCTTTTACTGCCAGCCGCGAAAGCGAAAATAACCAAGATCGAGCGTCTAGGATTTACTTGTCAATAACTCGCCTGGGAAACATCCAGAGAAGTCAAACACAGTGCTCCTATACTAATTGCCAGGCGCTGAGACGAATGCCGCCAAGATCGAGCATCTAGGACTTACGGTTAAGGAATTAGCCTCAGAAACATGGTTATGAACATGCTGCCAATAGTTCGCCTGGGAAACATGCAGAGAAGTCCAAGATAGTGTTTTTTAGACTGGCTGCCACGAGCTGAATCGAATGCAGCCAAGAGCGAGCGTCTGTGACTTACGGTTCAAGAGTTATTCACAGAAACATGGTTCTGAACATGCTGCCAATAGCTCACCTGGGAAACATGCAGAGAAGTCCAAGATAGTGTTTTTTACACTGGCTGCCACGAGCTGAGACGAATGCAACCAAGAGCGAGCGTCTGTGACTTACAGTTCAAGAGTTATTCATAGAAACATGGTTTTGAACTTTACTGCCAGCCGCGAAAGCGAAAATAACCAAGATCGAGCGTCTAGGATTTACTTGTCAATAACTCGCCTGGGAAACATCCAGAGAAGTCAAAGACAGTGCTTCTATACTAATTGCCAGGCGCTGAGACGAATGCCGCCAAGATCGAGCGTCTAGGACTTAGGGTTCAAGAGTTATTCACAGAAACATGGTTCTGAACATGCTGCCAATAGCTTGCCTGGGAAACATGCAGAGAAGTCCAAGATAGTGTTTTTTAGACTGGCTGCCACGAGCTGAAACAAATGCAGCCAAGAGCGAGCGTCTGTGACTTACGGTTCAAGAGTTATTCACAGAAACATGGTTCTGAACATGCTGCCAATAGCTCGCCTGGGAAACATGCAGTGAAGTCCAAGATAGTGTTTTTTAGACTGGCTGCCACGAGCTGAAACGAATGCAACCAAGAGCGAGCGTCTGTGACTTACGGTTCAAGAGTTATTCACAGAAACATGGTTCTGAACATGCTGCTAATAACTCGCCTGGGAAACATGCAGAGAAGTCCAAGATATTGTTTTTTAGACTGGCTGCCACGAGCTGAATCGAATGCAGCCAAGAGCGAGCGTCTGTGACTTACGGTTCAAGAGTTATTCACAGAAACATGGTTCTTTTACTGCCAGCCGCGAAAGCGAAAATAACCAAGATCGAGCGTCTAGGATTTACTTGTCAATAACTCGCCTGGGAAACATCCAGAGAAGTCAAACACAGTGCTCCTATACTAATTGCCAGGCGCTGAGACGAATGCCGCCAAGATCGAGCGTCTGTGACTTACGGTTTAAGAGTTATTCACAGAAACATGGTTCTGAACATGCTGCCAATAGCTCGCCTGGGAAACATGCAGAGAAGTCCAAGATAGTGTTTTTTAGACTGGCTGCCACGAGCTGAATCGAATGCAGCCAAGAGCGAGCGTCTGTGACTTACGGTTCAAGAGTTATTCACAGAAACATGGTTCTTTTACTGCTAGCCGCGAAAGCGAAAATAACCAAGATCGAGCGTCTAGGATTTACTTGTCAATAACTCGCCTGGGAAACATCCAGAGAAGTCAAACACAGTGCTCCTATACTAATTGGCAGGCGCTGAGACGAATGCCGCCAAGAGCGAGCATCTGTGACTTACGGGTTCAAGAGTTATTCACAGAAACATGGTTCTGAACATGCTGCCAATAGCTCGCCTGGGAAACATGCAGAGAAGTCCAAGATAGTGTTTTTTAGACTGGCTGCCACGAGCTGAATCGAATGCAGCCAAGAGCGAGCGTCTGTGACTTACGGTTCAAGAGTTATTCACAGAAACATGGTTCTTTTACTGCCAGCCGCGAAAGCGAAAATAACCAAGATCGAGCGTCTAGGATTTACTTGTCAATAACTCGCCTGGGAAACATCCAGAGAAGTCAAACACAGTGCTCCTATACTAATTGCCAGGCGCTGAGACGAATGCCGCCAAGATCGAGCGTCTAGGACTTACGGTTAAGGAATTAGCCTCAGAAACATGGTTCTGAACATGCTGCCAATTGCTCGCCTGGGAAACATGCAGAGAAGTCCAAGATAGTGTTTTTTAGACTGGCTGCCACGAGCTGAATAGAATGCAGCCAAGAGCGAGCGTCTGTGACTTACGGTTCAAGAGTTATTCACAGAAACATGGTTCTGAACATGCTGCCAATTGCTCGCCTGGGAAACATGCAGAGAAGTCCAAGATAGTGTTTTTTAGACTGGCTGCCACGAGCTGAATCGAATGCAGCCAAGAGCGAGCGTCTGTGACTTACGGTTCAAGAGTTATTCACAGAAACATGGTTCTGAACATGCTGCCAATAGCTCGCCTGGGAAACATGCAGAGAAGTCCAAGATATTGTTTTTTAGACTGGCTGCCACGAGCTGAATCGAATGCAGCCAAGAGCGAGCGTCTGTGACTTACGGTTCAAGAGTTATTCACAGAAACATGGTTCTTTTACTGCCAGCCGCGAAAGCGAAAATAACCAAGATCGAGCGTCTAGGATTTACTTGTCAATAACTCGCCTGGGAAACATCCAGAGAAGTCAAACACAGTGCTCCTATACTAATTGCCAGGCGCTGAGACGAATGCCGCCAAGATCGAGCGTCTAGGACTTACGGTTAAGGAATTAGCCTCAGAAACATGGTTCTGAACATGCTGCCAATAGTTCGCCTGGGAAACATGCAGAGAAGTCCAAGATAGTGTTTTTTAGACTGGCTGCCACGAGCTGAATCGAATGCAGCCAAGAGCGAGCGTCTGTGACTTACGGTTCAAGAGTTATTCACAGAAACATGGTTCTGAACATGCTGCCAATAGCTCGCCTGGGAAACATGCAGAGAAGTCCAAGATAGTGTTTTTTAGACTGGCTGCCACGAGCTGAATCGAATGCAGCCAAGAGCGAGCGTCTGTGACTTACGGTTCAAGAGTTATTCACAGAAACATGGTTCTGAACATGCTGCCAATAGCTCGCCTGGGAAACATGCAGAGAAGTCCAAGATATTGTTTTTTAGACTGGCTGCCACGAGCTGAATCGAATGCAGCCAAGAGCGAGCGTCTGTGACTTACGGTTCAAGAGTTATTCACAGAAACATGGTTCTTTTACTGCCAGCCGCGAAAGCGAAAATAACCAAGATCGAGCGTCTAGGATTTACTTGTCAATAACTCGCCTGGGAAACATCCAGAGAAGTCAAACACAGTGCTCCTATACTAATTGCCAGGCGCTGAGACGAATGCCGCCAAGATCGAGCGTCTAGGACTTACGGTTAAGGAATTAGCCTCAGAAACATGGTTCTGAACATGCTGCCAATAGTTCGCCTGGGAAACATGCAGAGAAGTCCAAGATAGTGTTTTTTAGACTGGCTGCCACGAGCTGAATCGAATGCAGCCAAGAGCGAGCGTCTGTGACTTACGGTTCAAGAGTTATTCACAGAAACATGGTTCTGAACATGCTGCCAATAGCTCGCCTGGGAAACATGCAGAGAAGTCCAAGATAGTGTTTTTTAGACTGGCTGCCACGAGCTGAATCGAATGCAGCCAAGAGCGAGCGTCTGTGACTTACGGTTCAAGAGTTATTCACAGAAACATGGTTCTTTTACTGCCAGCCGCGAAAGCGAAAATAACCAAGATCGAGCGTCTAGGATTTACTTGTCAATAACTCGCCTGGGAAACATCCAGAGAAGTCAAACACAGTGCTCCTATACTAATTGCCAGGCGCTGAGACGAATGCCGCCAAGATCGAGCGTCTAGGACTTACGGTTAAGGAATTAGCCTCAGAAACATGGTTCTGAACATGCTGCCAATTGCTCGCCTGGGAAACATGCAGAGAAGTCCAAGATAGTGTTTTTTAGACTGGCTGCCACGAGCTGAATCGAATGCAGCCAAGAGCGAGCGTCTGTGACTTACGGTTCAAGAGTTATTCACAGAAACATGGTTCTGAACATGCTGCCAATTGCTCGCCTGGGAAACATGCAGAGAAGTCCAAGATAGTGTTTTTTAGACTGGCTGCCACGAGCTGAATCGAATGCAGCCAAGAGCGAGCGTCTGTGACTTACGGTTCAAGAGTTATTCACAGAAACATGGTTCTGAACATGCTGCCAATAGCTCGCCTGGGAAACATGCAGAGAAGTCCAAGATAGTGTTTTTTAGACTGGCTGCCACGAGCTGAATCGAATGCAGCCAAGAGCGAGCGTCTGTGACTTACGGTTCAAGAGTTATTCACAGAAACATGGTTCTTTTACTGCCAGCCGCGAAAGCGAAAATAACCAAGATCGAGCGTCTAGGATTTACTTGTCAATAACTCGCCTGGGAAACATCCAGAGAAGTCAAACACAGTGCTCCTATACTAATTGCCAGGCGCTGAGACGAATGCCGCCAAGATCGAGCGTCTAGGACTTACGGTTAAGGAATTAGCCTCAGAAACATGGTTATGAACATGCTGCCAATAGTTCGCCTGGGAAACATGCAGAGAAGTCCAAGATAGTGTTTTTTAGACTGGCTGCCACGAGCTGAATCGAATGCAGCCAAGAGCGAGCGTCTGTGACTTACGGTTCAAGAGTTATTCACAGAAACATGGTTCTGAACATGCTGCCAATAGCTCGCCTGGGAAACATGCAGAGAAGTCCAAGATAGTGTTTTTTAGACTGGCTGCCACGAGCTGAATCGAATGCAGCCAAGAGCGAGCGTCTGTGACTTACGGTTCAAGAGTTATTCACAGAAACATGGTTCTTTTACTGCCAGCCGCGAAAGCGAAAATAACCAAGATCGAGCGTCTAGGATTTACTTGTCAATAACTCGCCTGGGAAACATCCAGAGAAGTCAAACACAGTGCTCCTATACTAATTGCCAGGCGCTGAGACGAATGCCGCCAAGATCGAGCGTCTAGGACTTACGGTTAAGGAATTAGCCTCAGAAACATGGTCCTGAACATGCTGCCAATTGCTCGCCTGGGAAACATGCAGAGAAGTCCAAGATAGTGTTTTTTAGACTGGCTGCCACGAGCTGAATCGAATGCAGCCAAGAGCGAGCGTCTGTGACTTACGGTTCAAGAGTTATTCACAGAAACATGGTCCTGAACATGCTGCCAATTGCTCGCCTGGGAAACATGCAGAGAAGTCCAAGATAGTGTTTTTTAGACTGGCTGCCACGAGCTGAATCGAATGCAGCCAAGAGCGAGCGTCTGTGACTTACGGTTCAAGAGTTATTCACAGAAACATGGTTCTGAACATGCTGCCAATAGCTCGCCTGGGAAACATGCAGAGAAGTCCAAGATAGTGTTTTTTTAGACTGGCTGCCATGAGCTGAATCGAATGCAGCCAAGAGCGAGCGTCTGTGACTTACGGTTCAAGAGTTATTCACAGAAACATGGTTCTTTTGCTGCCAGCCGCGAAAGTGAAAATAACCAAGATCGAGCGTCTAGGATTTACTTGTCAATAACTCGCCTGGGAAACATCCAGAGAAGTCAAACACAGTGCTCCTATACTAATTGCCAGGCGCTGAGACGAATGCCGCCAAGATCGAGCGTCTAGGACTTACGGTTAAGGAATTAGCCTCAGAAACATGGTTCTGAACATGCTGCCAATTGCTCGCCAGGGAAACATGCAGAGAAGTCCAAGATAGTGTTTTTTAGACTGGCTGCCACGAGCTGAATCGAATGCAGCCAAGAGCGATCGTCTGTGACTTACGGTTCAAGAGTTATTCACAGAAACATGGTTCTGAACATGCTGCCAATAGCTCGCCTGGGAAACATACAGAGTAGTCCAAGATAGTGTTTTTTAGACTGGCTGCCACGAGCTGAATCGAATGCAGCCAAGAGCGAGCGTCTGTGACTTACGGTTCAAGAGTTATTCACAGAAACATGGTTCTTTTACTGCCAGCCGCGAAAGCGAAAATAACCAAGATCGAGCGTCTAGGATTTACTTGTCAATAACTCGCCTGGGAAACATCCAGAGAAGTCAAACACAGTGCTCCTATACTAATTGCCAGGCGCTGAGACGAATGCCGCCAAGATCGAGCGTCTAGGACTTACGGTTAAGGAATTAGCCTCAGAAACATGGTTCTGAACATGCTGCCAATTGCTCGCCTGGGAAACATGCAGAGAAGTCCAAGATAGTGTTTTTTAGACTGGCTGCCACGAGCTGAATCGAATGCAGCCAAGAGCGAGCGTCTGTGACTTACGGTTCAAGAGTTATTCACAGAAACATGGTTCTGAACATGCTGCCAATTGCTCGCCTGGGAAACATGCAGAGAAGTCCAAGATAGTGTTTTTTAGACTGGCTGCCACGAGCTGAATCGAATGCAGCCAAGAGCGAGCGTCTGTGACTTACGGTTCAAGAGTTATTCACAGAAACATGGTTCTGAACATGCTGCCAATAGCTCGCCTGGGAAACATGCAGAGAAGTCCAAGATAGTGTTTTTTAGACTGGCTGCCACGAGCTGAATCGAATGCAGCCAAGAGCGAGCGTCTGTGACTTACGGTTCAAGAGTTATTCACAGAAACATGGTTCTGAACATGCTGCCAATAGCTCGCCTGGGAAACATGCAGAGAAGTCCAAGATATTGTTTTTTAGACTGGCTGCCACGAGCTGAATCGAATGCAGCCAAGAGCGAGCGTCTGTGACTTACGGTTCAAGAGTTATTCACAGAAACATGGTTCTTTTACTGCCAGCCGCGAAAGCGAAAATAACCAAGATCGAGCGTCTAGGATTTACTTGTCAATAACTCGCCTGGGAAACATCCAGAGAAGTCAAACACAGTGCTCCTATACTAATTGCCAGGCGCTGAGACGAATGCCGCCAAGATCGAGCGTCTAGGACTTACGGTTAAGGAATTAGCCTCAGAAACATGGTTCTGAACATGCTGCCAATAGTTCGCCTGGGAAACATGCAGAGAAGTCCAAGATAGTGTTTTTTAGACTGGCTGCCACGAGCTGAATCGAATGCAGCCAAGAGCGAGCGTCTGTGACTTACGGTTCAAGAGTTATTCACAGAAACATGGTTCTGAACATGCTGCCAATAGCTCGCCTGGGAAACATGCAGAGAAGTCCAAGATAGTGTTTTTTAGACTGGCTGCCACGAGCTGAATCGAATGCAGCCAAGAGCGAGCGTCTGTGACTTACGGTTCAAGAGTTATTCACAGAAACATGGTTCTTTTACTGCCAGCCGCGAAAGCGAAAATAACCAAGATCGAGCGTCTAGGATTTACTTGTCAATAACTCGCCTGGGAAACATCCAGAGAAGTCAAACACAGTGCTCCTATACTAATTGCCAGGCGCTGAGACGAATGCCGCCAAGATCGAGCGTCTAGGACTTACGGTTAAGGAATTAGCCTCAGAAACATGGTTCTGAACATGCTGCCAATTGCTCGCCTGGGAAACATGCAGAGAAGTCCAAGATAGTGTTTTTTAGACTGGCTGCCACGAGCTGAATCGAATGCAGCCAAGAGCGAGCGTCTGTGACTTACGGTTCAAGAGTTATTCACAGAAACATGGTTCTGAACATGCTGCCAATTGCTCGCCTGGGAAACATGCAGAGAAGTCCAAGATAGTGTTTTTTAGACTGGCTGCCACGAGCTGAATCGAATGCAGCCAAGAGCGAGCGTCTGTGACTTACGGTTCAAGAGTTATTCACAGAAACATGGTTCTGAACATGCTGCCAATAGCTCGCCTGGGAAACATGCAGAGAAGTCCAAGATAGTGTTTTTTAGACTGGCTGCCACGAGCTGAATCGAATGCAGCCAAGAGCGAGCGTCTGTGACTTACGGTTCAAGAGTTATTCACAGAAACATGGTTCTGAACATGCTGCCAATTGCTCGCCTGGGAAACATGCAGAGAAGTCCAAGATAGTGTTTTTTAGACTGGCTGCCACGAGCTGAATCGAATGCAGCCAAGAGCGAGCGTCTGTGACTTACGGTTCAAGAGTTATTCACAGAAACATGGTTCTGAACATGCTGCCAATAGCTCGCCTGGGAAACATGCAGAGAAGTCCAAGATAGTGTTTTTTAGACTGGCTGCCACGAGCTGAATCGAATGCAGCCAAGAGCGAGCGTCTGTGACTTACGGTTCAAGAGTTATTCACAGAAACATGGTTCTTTTACTGCCAGCCGCGAAAGCGAAAATAACCAAGATCGAGCGTCTAGGATTTACTTGTCAATAACTCGCCTGGGAAACATCCAGAGAAGTCAAACACAGTGCTCCTATACTAATTGCCAGGCGCTGAAACGAATGCCGCCAAGATCGAGCGTCTAGGACTTACGGTTAAGGAATTAGCCTCAGAAACATGGTTCTGAACATGCTGCCAATTGCTCGCCTGGGAAACATGCAGAGAAGTCCAAGATAGTGTTTTTTAGACTGGCTGCCACGAGCTGAATCGAATGCAGCCAAGAGCGAGCGTCTGTGACTTACGGTTCAAGAGTTATTCACAGAAACATGGTTCTGAACATGCTGCCAATAGCTCGCCTGGGAAACATGCAGAGAAGTCCAAGATATTGTTTTTTAGACTGGCTGCCACGAGCTGAATCGAATGCAGCCAAGAGCGAGCGTCTGTGACTTACGGTTCAAGAGTTATTCACAGAAACATGGTTCTTTTACTGCCAGCCGCGAAAGCGAAAATAACCAAGATCGAGCGTCTAGGATTTACTTGTCAATAACTCGCCTGGGAAACATCCAGAGAAGTCAAACACAGTGCTCCTATACTAATTGCCAGGCGCTGAGACGAATGCCGCCAAGATCGAGCGTCTAGGACTTACGGTTAAGGAATTAGCCTCAGAAACATGGTTCTGAACATGCTGCCAATTGCTCGCCTGGGAAACATGCAGAGAAGTCCAAGATAGTGTTTTTAGACTGGCTGCCACGAGCTGAATCGAATGCAGCCAAGAGCGAGCGTCTGTGACTTACGGTTCAAGAGTTATTCACAGAAACATGGTTCTGAACATGCTGCCAATTGCTCGCCTGGGAAACATGCAGAGAAGTCCAAGATAGTGTTTTTTAGACTGGCTGCCACGAGCTGAATCGAATGCAGCCAAGAGCGAGCGTCTGTGACTTACGGTTCAAGAGTTATTCACAGAAACATGGTTCTGAACATGCTGCCAATAGCTCGCCTGGGAAACATGCAGAGAAGTCCAAGATAGTGTTTTTTAGACTGGCTGCCACGAGCTGAATCGAATGCAGCCAAGAGCGAGCGTCTGTGACTTACGGTTCAAGAGTTATTCACAGAAACATGGTTCTTTTACTGCCAGCCGCGAAAGCGAAAATAACCAAGATCGAGCGTCTAGGATTTACTTGTCAATAACTCGCCTGGGAAACATCCAGAGAAGTCAAACACAGTGCTCCTATACTAATTGCCAGGCGCTGAAACGAATGCCGCCAAGATCGAGCGTCTAGGACTTACGGTTAAGGAATTAGCCTCAGAAACATGGTTCTGAACATGCTGCCAATTGCTCGCCTGGGAAACATGCAGAGAAGTCCAAGATAGTGTTTTTTAGACTGGCTGCCACGAGCTGAATCGAATGCAGCCAAGAGCGAGCGTCTGTGACTTACGGTTCAAGAGTTATTCACAGAAACATGGTTCTGAACATGCTGCCAATAGCTCGCCTGGGAAACATGCAGAGAAGTCCAAGATATTGTTTTTTAGACTGGCTGCCACGAGCTGAATCGAATGCAGCCAAGAGCGAGCGTCTGTGACTTACGGTTCAAGAGTTATTCACAGAAACATGGTTCTTTTACTGCCAGCCGCGAAAGCGAAAATAACCAAGATCGAGCGTCTAGGATTTACTTGTCAATAACTCGCCTGGGAAACATCCAGAGAAGTCAAACACAGTGCTCCTATACTAATTGCCAGGCGCTGAGACGAATGCCGCCAAGATCGAGCGTCTAGGACTTACGGTTAAGGAATTAGCCTCAGAAACATGGTTCTGAACATGCTGCCAATTGCTCGCCTGGGAAACATGCAGAGAAGTCCAAGATAGTGTTTTTTAGACTGGCTGCCACGAGCTGAATCGAATGCAGCCAAGAGCGAGCGTCTGTGACTTACGGTTCAAGAGTTATTCACAGAAACATGGTTCTGAACATGCTGCCAATTGCTCGCCTGGGAAACATGCAGAGAAGTCCAAGATAGTGTTTTTTAGACTGGCTGCCACGAGCTGAATCGAATGCAGCCAAGAGCGAGCGTCTAGGACTTACGGTTCAGGAGTTATTCACAGAAACATGGTTCTGAACATGCTGCCAATAGCTCGCCTGGGAAACATGCAGAGAAGTCCAAGATAGTGTTTTTTAGACTGGCTGCCACGAGCTGAATCGAATGCAGCCAAGAGCGAGCGTCTGTGACTTACGGTTCAAGAGTTATTCACAGAAACATGGTTCTTTTACTGCCAGCCGCGAAAGCGAAAATAACCAAGATCGAGCGTCTAGGATTTACTTGTCAATAACTCGCCTGGGAAACATCCAGATAAGTCAAACACAGTGCTCCTATACTAATTGCCAGGCGCTGAAACGAATGCCGCCAAGATCGAGCGTCTAGGACTTACGGTTAAGGAATTAGCCTCAGAAACATGGTTCTGAACATGCTGCCAATTGCTCGCCTGGGAAACATGCAGAGAAGTCCAAGATAGTGTTTTTTAGACTGGCTGCCACGAGCTGAATCGAATGCAGCCAAGAGCGAGCGTCTGTGACTTACGGTTCAAGAGTTATTCACAGAAACATGGTTCTGAACATGCTGCCAATAGCTCGCCTGGGAAACATGCAGAGAAGTCCAAGATATTGTTTTTTAGACTGGCTGCCACGAGCTGAATCGAATTCAGCCAAGAGCGAGCGTCTGTGACTTACGGTTCAAGAGTTATTCACAGAAACATGGTTCTTTTACTGCCAGCCGCGAAAGCGAAAATAACCAAGATCGAGCGTCTAGGATTTACTTGTCAATAACTCGCCTGGGAAACATCCAGAGAAGTCAAACACAGTGCTCCTATACTAATTGCCAGGCGCTGAGACGAATGCCGCCAAGATCGAGCGTCTAGGACTTACGGTTAAGGAATTAGCCTCAGAAACATGGTTCTGAACATGCTGCCAATAGTTCGCCTGGGAAACATGCAGAGAAGTCCAAGATAGTGTTTTTTAGACTGGCTGCCACGAGCTGAATCGAATGCAGCCAAGAGCGAGCGTCTGTGACTTACGGTTCAAGAGTTATTCACAGAAACATGGTTCTGAACATGCTGCCAATAGCTCGCCTGGGAAACATGCAGAGAAGTCCAAGATAGTGTTTTTTAGACTGGCTGCCACGAGCTGAATCGAATGCAGCCAAGAGCGAGCGTCTGTGACTTACGGTTCAAGAGTTATTCACAGAAACATGGTTCTTTTACTGCCAGCCGCGAAAGCGAAAATAACCAAGATCGAGCGTCTAGGATTTACTTGTCAATAACTCGCCTGGGAAACATCCAGAGAAGTCAAACACAGTGCTCCTATACTAATTGCCAGGCGCTGAGACGAATGCCGCCAAGATCGAGCGTCTAGGACTTACGGTTAAGGAATTAGCCTCAGAAACATGGTTCTGAACATGCTGCCAATTGCTCGCCTGGGAAACATGCAGAGAAGTCCAAGATAGTGTTTTTTAGACTGGCTGCCACGAGCTGAATCGAATGCAGCCAAGAGCGAGCGTCTGTGACTTACGGTTCAAGAGTTATTCACAGAAACATGGTTCTGAACATGCTGCCAATTGCTCGCCTGGGAAACATGCAGAGAAGTCCAAGATAGTGTTTTTTAGACTGGCTGCCACGAGCTGAATCGAATGCAGCCAAGAGCGAGCGTCTGTGACTTACGGTTCAAGAGTTATTCACAGAAACATGGTTCTGAACATGCTGCCAATAGCTCGCCTGGGAAACATGCAGAGAAGTCCAAGATAGTGTTTTTTAGACTGGCTGCCACGAGCTGAATCGAATGCAGCCAAGAGCGAGCGTCTGTGACTTACGGTTCAAGAGTTATTCACAGAAACATGGTTCTTTTACTGCCAGCCGCGAAAGCGAAAATAACCAAGATCGAGCGTCTAGGATTTACTTGTCAATAACTCGCCTGGGAAACATCCAGAGAAGTCAAACACAGTGCTCCTATACTAATTGCCAGGCGCTGAGACGAATGCCGCCAAGATCGAGCGTCTAGGACTTACGGTTAAGGAATTAGCCTCAGAAACATGGTTATGAACATGCTGCCAATAGTTCGCCTGGGAAACATGCAGAGAAGTCCAAGATAGTGTTTTTTAGACTGGCTGCCACGAGCTGAATCGAATGCAGCCAAGAGCGAGCGTCTGTGACTTACGGTTCAAGAGTTATTCACAGAAACATGGTTCTGAACATGCTGCCAATAGCTCGCCTGGGAAACATGCAGAGAAGTCCAAGATAGTGTTTTTTAGACTGGCTGCCACGAGCTGAATCGAATGCAGCCAAGAGCGAGCGTCTGTGACTTACGGTTCAAGAGTTATTCACAGAAACATGGTTCTTTTACTGCCAGCCGCGAAAGCGAAAATAACCAAGATCGAGCGTCTAGGATTTACTTGTCAATAACTCGCCTGGGAAACATCCAGAGAAGTCAAACACAGTGCTCCTATACTAATTGCCAGGCGCTGAGACGAATGCCGCCAAGATCGAGCGTCTAGGACTTACGGTTAAGGAATTAGCCTCAGAAACATGGTTCTGAACATGCTGCCAATTGCTCGCCTGGGAAACATGCAGAGAAGTCCAAGATAGTGTTTTTTAGACTGGCTGCCACGAGCTGAATCGAATGCAGCCAAGAGCGAGCGTCTGTGACTTACGGTTCAAGAGTTATTCACAGAAACATGGTTCTGAACATGCTGCCAATTGCTCGCCTGGGAAACATGCAGAGAAGTCCAAGATAGTGTTTTTTAGACTGGCTGCCACGAGCTGAATCGAATGCAGCCAAGAGCGAGCGTCTGTGACTTACGGTTCAAGAGTTATTCACAGAAACATGGTTCTGAACATGCTGCCAATAGCTCGCCTGGGAAACATGCAGAGAAGTCCAAGATAGTGTTTTTTAGACTTGCTGCCACGAGCTGAATCGAATGCAGCCAAGAGCGAGCGTCTGTGACTTACGGTTCAAGAGTTATTCACAGAAACATGGTTCTTTTACTGCCAGCCGCGAAAGCGAAAATAACCAAGATCGAGCGTCTAGGATTTACTTGTCAATAACTCGCCTGGGAAACATCCAGAGAAGTCAAACACAGTGCTCCTATACTAATTGCCAGGCGCTGAAACGAATGCCGCCAAGATCGAGCGTCTAGGACTTACGGTTAAGGAATTAGCCTCAGAAACATGGTTCTGAACATGCTGCCAATAGTTTGCCTGGGAAACATGCAGAGAAGTCCAAGATAGTGTTTTTTAGACTGGCTGCCACGAGCTGAATCGAATGCAGCCAAGAGCGAGCGTCTGTGACTTACGGTTCAAGAGTTATTCACAGAAACATGGTTCTGAACATGCTGCCAATAGCTCGCCTGGGAAACATGCAGAGAAGTCCAAGATAGTGTTTTTTAGACTGGCTGCCATGAGCTGAATCGAATGCAGCCAAGAGCGAGCGTCTGTGACTTAAGGTTCAAGAGTTATTCACAGAAACATGGTTCTTTTACTGCCAGCCGCGAAAGCGAAAATAACCAAGATCGAGCGTCTAGGATTTACTTGTCAATAACTCGCCTGGGAAACATCCAGAGAAGTCAAACACAGTGCTCCTATACTAATTGCCAGGCGCTGAAACGAATGCCGCCAAGATCGAGCGTCTAGGACTTACGGTTAAGGAATTAGCCTCAGAAACATGGTTCTGAACATGCTGCCAATAGTTTGCCTGGGAAACATGCAGAGAAGTCCAAGATAGTGTTTTTTAGACTGGCTGCCACGAGCTGAATCGAATGCAGCCAAGAGCGAGCGTCTGTGACTTACGGTTCAAGAGTTATTCACAGAAACATGGTTCTGAACATGCTGCCAATAGCTCGCCTGGGAAACATGCAGAGAAGTCCAAGATAGTGTTTTTTAGACTGGCTGCCATGAGCTGAATCGAATGCAGCCAAGAGCGAGCGTCTGTGACTTACGGTTCAAGAGTTATTCACAGAAACATGGTTCTTTTGCTGCCAGCCGCGAAAGTGAAAATAACCAAGATCGAGCGTCTAGGATTTACTTGTCAATAACTCGCCTGGGAAACATCCAGAGAAGTCAAACACAGTGCTCCTATACTAATTGCCAGGCGCTGAGACGAATGCCGCCAAGATCGAGCGTCTAGGACTTACGGTTAAGGAATTAGCCTCAGAAACATGGTTCTGAACATGCTGCCAATTGCTCGCCTGGGAAACATGCAGAGAAGTCCAAGATAGTGTTTTTTAGACTGGCTGCCACGAGCTGAATCGAATGCAGCCAAGAGCGAGCGTCTGTGACTTACGGTTCAAGAGTTATTCACAGAAACATGGTTCTGAACATGCTGCCAATAGCTCGCCTGGGAAACATACAGAGAAGTCCAAGATAGTGTTTTTTAGACTGGCTGCCACGAGCTGAATCGAATGCAGCCAAGAGCGAGCGTCTGTGACTTACGGTTCAAGAGTTATTCACAGAAACATGGTTCTTTTACTGCCAGCCGCGAAAGCGAAAATAACCAAGATCGAGCGTCTAGGATTTACTTGTCAATAACTCGCCTGGGAAACATCCAGAGAAGTCAAACACAGTGCTCCTATACTAATTGCCAGGCGCTGAGACGAATGCCGCCAAGATCGAGCGTCTAGGACTTACGGTTAAGGAATTAGCCTCAGAAACATGGTTCTGAACATGCTGCCAATTGCTCGCCTGGGAAACATGCAGAGAAGTCCAAGATAGTGTTTTTTAGACTGGCTGCCACGAGCTGAATCGAATGCAGCCAAGAGCGAGCGTCTGTGACTTACGGTTCAAGAGTTATTCACAGAAACATGGTTCTGAACATGCTGCCAATTGCTCGCCTGGGAAACATGCAGAGAAGTCCAAGATAGTGTTTTTTAGACTGGCTGCCACGAGCTGAATCGAATGCAGCCAAGAGCGAGCGTCTGTGACTTACGGTTCAAGAGTTATTCACAGAAACATGGTTCTGAACATGCTGCCAATAGCTCGCCTGGGAAACATACAGAGAAGTCCAAGATAGTGTTTTTTAGACTGGCTGCCACGAGCTGAATCGAATGCAGCCAAGAGCGAGCGTCTGTGACTTACGGTTCAAGAGTTATTCACAGAAACATGGTTCTTTTACTGCCAGCCGCGAAAGCGAAAATAACCAAGATCGAGCGTCTAGGATTTACTTGTCAATAACTCGCCTGGGAAACATCCAGAGAAGTCAAACACAGTGCTCCTATACTAATTGCCAGGCGCTGAAACGAATGCCGCCAAGATCGAGCGTCTAGGACTTACGGTTAAGGAATTAGCCTCAGAAACATGGTTCTGAACATGCTGCCAATAGTTTGCCTGGGAAACATGCAGAGAAGTCCAAGATAGTGTTTTTTAGACTGGCTGCCACGAGCTGAATCGAATGCAGCCAAGAGCGAGCGTCTGTGACTTACGGTTCAAGAGTTATTCACAGAAACATGGTTCTGAACATGCTGCCAATAGCTCGCCTGGGAAACATGCAGAGAAGTCCAAGATAGTGTTTTTTAGACTGGCTGCCATGAGCTGAATCGAATGCAGCCAAGAGCGAGCGTCTGTGACTTACGGTTCAAGAGTTATTCACAGAAACATGGTTCTTTTGCTGCCAGCCGCGAAAGTGAAAATAACCAAGATCGAGCGTCTAGGATTTACTTGTCAATAACTCGCCTGGGAAACATCCAGAGAAGTCAAACACAGTGCTCCTATACTAATTGCCAGGCGCTGAGACGAATGCCGCCAAGATCGAGCGTCTAGGACTTACGGTTAAGGAATTAGCCTCAGAAACATGGTTCTGAACATGCTGCCAATTGCTCGCCTGGGAAACATGCAGAGAAGTCCAAGATAGTGTTTTTTAGACTGGCTGCCACGAGCTGAATCGAATGCAGCCAAGAGCGAGCGTCTGTGACTTACGGTTCAAGAGTTATTCACAGAAACATGGTTCTTTTACTGCCAGCCGCGAAAGCGAAAATAACCAAGATCGAGCGTCTAGGATTTACTTGTCAATAACTCGCCTGGGAAACATCCAGAGAAGTCAAACACAGTGCTCCTATACTAATTGCCAGGCGCTGAAACGAATGCCGCCAAGATCGAGCGTCTAGGACTTACGGTTAAGGAATTAGCCTCAGAAACATGGTTCTGAACATGCTGCCAATAGTTTGCCTGGGAAACATGCAGAGAAGTCCAAGATAGTGTTTTTTAGACTGGCTGCCACGAGCTGAATCGAATGCAGCCAAGAGCGAGCGTCTGTGACTTACGGTTCAAGAGTTATTCACAGAAACATGGTTCTGAACATGCTGCCAATAGCTCGCCTGGGAAACATGCAGAGAAGTCCAAGATAGTGTTTTTTAGACTGGCTGCCATGAGCTGAATCGAATGCAGCCAAGAGCGAGCGTCTGTGACTTACGGTTCAAGAGTTATTCACAGAAACATGGTTCTTTTGCTGCCAGCCGCGAAAGTGAAAATAACCAAGATCGAGCGTCTAGGATTTACTTGTCAATAACTCGCCTGGGAAACATCCAGAGAAGTCAAACACAGTGCTCCTATACTAATTGCCAGGCGCTGAGACGAATGCCGCCAAGATCGAGCGTCTAGGACTTACGGTTAAGGAATTAGCCTCAGAAACATGGTTCTGAACATGCTGCCAATTGCTCGCCTGGGAAACATGCAGAGAAGTCCAAGATAGTGTTTTTTAGACTGGCTGCCACGAGCTGAATCGAATGCAGCCAAGAGCGAGCGTCTGTGACTTACGGTTCAAGAGTTATTCACAGAAACATGGTTCTGAACATGCTGCCAATAGCTCGCCTGGGAAACATGCAGAGAAGTCCAAGATAGTGTTTTTTAGACTGGCTGCCACGAGCTGAATCGAATGCAGCCAAGAGCGAGCGTCTGTGACTTACGGTTCAAGAGTTATTCACAGAAACATGGTTCTTTTACTGCCAGCCGCGAAAGCGAAAATAACCAAGATCGAGCGTCTAGGATTTACTTGTCAATACCTCGCCTGGGAAACATCCAGAGAAGTCAAACACAGTGCTCCTATACTAATTGCCAGGCGCTGAGACGAATGCCGCCAAGATCGAGCGTCTAGGACTTACGGTTAAGGAATTAGCCTCAGAAACATGGTTCTGAACATGCTGCCAATTGCTCGCCTGGGAAACATGCAGAGAAGTCCAAGATAGTGTTTTTTAGACTGGCTGCCACGAGCTGAATCGAATGCAGCCAAGAGCGAGCGTCTGTGACTTACGGTTCAAGAGTTATTCACAGAAACATGGTTCTGAACATGCTGCCAATTGCTCGCCTGGGAAACATGAAGAGAAGTCCAAGATAGTGTTTTTTAGACTGGCTGCCACGAGCTGAATCGAATGCAGCCAAGAGCGAGCGTCTGTGACTTACGGTTCAAGAGTTATTCACAGAAACATGGTTCTTTTACTGCCAGCCGCGAAAGCGAAAATAACCAAGATCGAGCGTCTAGGATTTACTTGTCAATAACTCGCCTGGGAAACATCCAGAGAAGTCAAACACAGTGCTCCTATACTAATTGCCAGGTGCTGAGACGAATGCCGCCAAGATCGAGCGTCTAGGACTTACGGTTAAGGAATTAGCCTCAGAAACATGGTTCTGAACATGCTGCCAATTGCTCGCCTGGGAAACATGCAGAGAAGTCCAAGATAGTGTTTTTTAGACTGGCTGCCACGAGCTGAATCGAATGCAGCCAAGAGCGAGCGTCTGTGACTTACGGTTCAAGAGTTATTCACAGAAACATGGTTCTGAACATGCTGCCAATTGCTCGCCTGGGAAACATGCAGAGAAGTCCAAGATAGTGTTTTTTAGACTGGCTGCCGCGAGCTGAATCGAATGCAGCCAAGAGCGAGCGTCTGTGACTTACGGTTCAAGAGTTATTCACAGAAACATGGTTCTGAACATGCTGCCAATAGCTCGCCTGGGAAACATGCAGAGAAGTCCAAGATAGTGTTTTTTAGACTGGCTGCCACGAGCTGAATCGAATGCAGCCAAGAGCGAGCGTCTGTGACTTACGGTTCAAGAGTTATTCACAGAAACATGGTTCTTTTACTGCCAGCCGCAAAAGCGAAAATAACCAAGATCGAGCGTCTAGGATTTACTTGTCAATAACTCGCCTGGGAAACATCCAGAGAAGTCAAACACAGTGCTCCTATACTAATTGCCAGGCGCTGAAACGAATGCCGCCAAGATCGAGCGTCTAGGACTTACGGTTAAGGAATTAGCCTCAGAAACATGGTTCTGAACATGCTGCCAATAGTTTGCCTGGGAAACATGCAGAGAAGTCCAAGATAGTGTTTTTTAGACTGGCTGCCACGAGCTGAATCGAATGCAGCCAAGAGCGAGCGTCTGTGACTTACGGTTCAAGAGTTATTCACAGAAACATGGTTCTGAACATGCTGCCAATAGCTCGCCTGGGAAACATGCAGAGAAGTCCAAGATAGTGTTTTTTAGACTGGCTGCCACGAGCTGAATCGAATGCAGCCAAGAGCGAGCGTCTGTGACTTACGGTTCAAGAGTTATTCACAGAAACATGGTTCTTTTGCTGCCAGCCGCGAAAGTGAAAATAACCAAGATCGAGCGTCTAGGATTTACTTGTCAATAACTCGCCTGGGAAACATCCAGAGAAGTCAAACACAGTGCTCCTATACTAATTGCCAGGCGCTGAGACGAATGCCGCCCAGATCGAGCGTCTAGGACTTACGGTTAAGGAATTAGCCTCAGAAACATGGTTCTGAACTTGCTGCCAATAGTTCGCCTGGGAAACATGCAGAGAAGTCCAAGATAGTGTTTTTTAGACTGGCTGCCACGAGCTGAATCGAATGCAGCCAAGAGTGAGCGTCTGTGACTTACGGTTCAAGAGTTATTCACAGAAACATGGTTCTGAACATGCTGCCAATAGCTCGCCTGGGAAACATGCAGAGAAGTCCAAGATAGTGTTTTTTAGACTGGCTGCCACGAGCTGAATCGAATGCAGCCAAGAGCGAGCGTCTGTGACTTACGGTTCAAGAGTTATTCACAGAAACATGGTTCTTTTACTGCCAGCCGCGAAAGCGAAAATAACCAAGATCGAGCGTCTAGGATTTACTTGTCAATAACTCGCCTGGGAAACATCCAGAGAAGTCAAACACAGTGCTCCTATACTCATTGCCAGGCGCTGAGACGAATGCTGCCAAGATCGAGCGTCTAGGACTTACGGTTAAGGAATTAGCCTCAGAAACATGGTTCTGAACATGCTGCCAATTGCTCGCCTGGGAAACATGCAGAGAAGTCCAAGATAGTGTTTTTTAGACTGGCTGCCACGAGCTGAATCGAATGCAGCCAAGAGCGAGCGTCTGTGACTTACGGTTCAAGAGTTATTCACAGAAACATGGTTCTTTTACTGCCAGCCGCGAAAGCGAAAATAACCAAAATCGAGCGTCTAGGATTTACTTGTCAATAACTCGCCTGGGAAACATCCAGAGAAGTCAAACACAATGCTCCTATACTCATTGCCAGGCGCTGAGACGAATGCTGCCAAGATCGAGCGTCTAGGACTTGCGGTTAAGGAATTAGCCTCAGAAACATGGTTCTGAACATGCTGCCAATTGCTCGCCTGGGAAACATGCAGAGAAGTCCAAGATAGTGTTTTTTAGACTGGCTGCCACGAGCTGAATCGAATGCAGCCAAGAGCGAGCGTCTGTGACTTACGGTTCAATAGTTATTCACAGAAACATGGTTCTGAACATGCTGCCAATAGCTCGCCTGGGAAACATGCAGAGAAGTCCAAGATAGTGTTTTTTAGACTGGCTGCCACGAGCTGAATCGAATGCAGCCAAGAGCGAGCGTCTGTGACTTACGGTTCAAGAGTTATTCACAGAAACATGGTTCTTTTACTGCCAGCCGCGAAAGCGAAAATAACCAAGATCGAGCGTCTAGGATTTACTTGTCAATAACTCGCCTGGGAAACATCCAGAGAAGTCAAACACAGTGCTCCTATACTAATTGCCAGGCGCTGAGACGAATGCCGCCAAGATCGAGCGTCTAGGACTTACGGTTAAGGAATTAGCCTCAGAAACATGGTTCTGAACATGCTGCCAATAGTTCGCCTGGGAAACATGCAGAGAAGTCCAAGATAGTGTTTTTTAGACTGGCTGCCACGAGCTGAATCGAATGCAGCCAAGAGCGAGCGTCTGTGACTTACGGTTCAAGAGTTATTCACAGAAACATGGTTCTGAACATGCTGCCAATAGCTCGCCTGGGAAACATGCAGAGAAGTCCAAGATAGTGTTTTTTAGACTGGCTGCCACGAGCTGAATCGAATGCAGCCAAGAGCGAGCGTCTGTGACTTACGGTTCAAGAGTTATTCACAGAAACATGGTTCTTTTACTGCCAGCCACGAAAGCGAAAATAACCAAGATCGAGCGTCTAGGATTTACTTGTCAATAACTCGCCTGGGAAACATCCAGAGAAGTCAAACACAGTGCTCCTATACTAATTGCCAGGCGCTGAGACGAATGCCGCCAAGATCGAGCGTCTAGGACTTACGGTTAAGGAATTAGCCTCAGAAACATGGTTCTGAACATGCTGCCAATTGCTAGCCTGGGAAACATGCAGAGAAGTCCAAGATAGTGTTTTTTAGACTGGCTGCCACGAGCTGAATCGAATGCAGCCAAGAGCGAACGTCTGTGACTTACGGTTCAAGAGTTATTCACAGAAACATGGTTCTGAACATGCTGCCAATAGCTCGCCTGGGAAACATAAAGAGAAGTCCAAGATAGTGTTTTTTAGACTGGCTGCCACGAGCTGAATCGAATGCAGCCAAGAGCGAGCGTCTGTGACTTACGGTTCAAGAGTTATTTACAGAAACATGGTTCTTTTACTGCCAGCCGCGAAAGCGAAAATAACCAAGATCGAGCGTCTAGGATTTACTTGTCAATAACTCGCCTGGGAAACATCCAGAGAAGTCAAACACAGTGCTCCTATACTAATTGCCAGGCGCTGAGACGAATGCCGCCAAGATCGAGCGTCTAGGACTTACGGTTAAGGAATTAGCCTCAGAAACATGGTTCTGAACATGCTGCCAATTGCTCGCCTGGGAAACATGCAGAGAAGTCCAAGATAGTGTTTTTTAGACTGGCTGCCACGAGCTGAATCGAATGCAGCCAAGAGCGAGCGTCTGTGACTTACGGTTCAAGAGTTATTCACAGAAACATGGTTCTGAACATGCTGCCAATAGCTCGCCTGGGAAACATGCAGAGAAGTCCAAGATAGTGTTTTTTAGACTGGCTGCCACGAGCTGAATCGAATGCAGCCAAGAGCGAGCGTCTGTGACTTACGGTTCAAGAGTTATTCACAGAAACATGGTTCTTTTACTGCCAGCCGCGAAAGCGAAAATAACCAAGATCGAGCGTCTAGGATTTACTTGTCAATAACTCGCCTGGGAAACATCCAGAGAAGTCAAACACAGTGCTCCTATACTAATTGCCAGGCGCTGAGACGAAAGCCGCCAAGATCGAGCGTCTAGGACTTACGGTTAAGGAATTAGCCTCAAAAACATGGTTCTGAACATGCTGCCAATAGTTCGCCTGGGAAACATGCAGAGAAGTCCAAGATAGTGTTTTTTAGACTGGCTGCCACGAGCTGAATCGAATGCAGCCAAGAGCGAGCGTCTGTGACTTACGGTTCAAGAGTTATTCACAGAAACATGGTTCTTTTACTGCCAGCCGCGAAAGCGAAAATAACCAAGATCGAGCGTCTAGGATTTACTTGTCAATAACTCGCCTGGGAAACATCCAGAGAAGTCAAACACAGTGCTCCTATACTAATTGCCAGGCGCTGAGACGAATGCCGCCAAGATCGAGCGTCTAGGACTTACGGTTAAGGAATTAGCCTCAGAAACATGGTTCTGAACATGCTGCCAATTGCTCGCCTGGGAAACATGCAGAGAAGTCCAAGATAGTGTTTTTTAGACTGGCTGCCACGAGCTGAATCGAATGCAGCCAAGAGCGAGCGTCTGTGACTTACGGCTCAAGAGTTATTCACAGAAACATGGTTCTGAACATGCTGCCAATTGCTCGCCTGGGAAACATGTAGAGAAGTCCAAGATAGTGTTTTTTAGACTGGCTGCCACGAGCTGAATCGAATGCAGCCAAGAGCGAGCGTCTGTGACTTACGGTTCAAGAGTTATTCACAGAAACATGGTTCTGAACATGCTGCCAATAGCTCGCCTGGGAAACATGCAGAGAAGTCCAAGATAGTGTTTTTTAGACTGGCTGCCACGAGCTGAATCGAATGCAGCCAAGAGCGAGCGTCTGTGACTTACGGTTCAAGAGTTATTCACAGAAACATGGTTCTTTTACTGCCAGCCGCGAAAGCGAAAATAACCAAGATCGAGCGTCTAGGATTTACTTGTCAATAACTCGCCTGGGAAACATCCAGAGAAGTCAAACACAGTGCTCCTATACTAATTGCCAGGCGCTGAGACGAAAGCCGCCAAGATCGAGCGTCTAGGACTTACGGTTAAGGAATTAGCCTCAAAAACATGGTTCTGAACATGCTGCCAATAGTTCGCCTGGGAAACATGCAGAGAAGTCCAAGATAGTGTTTTTTAGACTGGCTGCCACGAGCTGAATCGAATGCAGCCAAGAGCGAGCGTCTGTGACTTACGGTTCAAGAGTTATTCACAGAAACATGGTTCTTTTACTGCCAGCCGCGAAAGCGAAAATAACCAAGATCGAGCGTCTAGGATTTACTTGTCAATAACTCGCCTGGGAAACATCCAGAGAAGTCAAACACAGTGCTCCTATACTAATTGCCAGGCGCTGAGACGAATGCCGCCAAGATCGAGCGTCTAGGACTTACGGTTAAGGAATTAGCCTCAGAAACATGGTTCTGAACATGCTGCCAATTGCTCGCCTGGGAAACATGCAGAGAAGTCCAAGATAGTGTTTTTTAGACTGGCTGCCACGAGCTGAATCGAATGCAGCCAAGAGCGAGCGTCTGTGACTTACGGCTCAAGAGTTATTCACAGAAACATGGTTCTGAACATGCTGCCAATTGCTCGCCTGGGAAACATGTAGAGAAGTCCAAGATAGTGTTTTTTAGACTGGCTGCCACGAGCTGAATCGAATGCAGCCAAGAGCGAGCGTCTGTGACTTACGGTTCAAGAGTTATTCACAGAAACATGGTTCTGAACATGCTGCCAATTGCTCACCTGGGAAACATGCAGAGAAGTCCAAGATAGTGTTTTTTAGACTGGCTGCCACGAGCTGAATCGAATGCAGCCAAGAGCGAGCGTCTGTGACTTACGGTTCAAGAGTTATTCACAGAAACATGGTTCTTTTACTGCCAGCCGCGAAAGCGAAAATAACCAAGATCGAGCGTCTAGGATTTACTTGTCAATAACTCGCCTGGGAAACATCCAGAGAAGTCAAACACAGTGCTCCTATACTAATTGCCAGGCGCTGAGACGAATGCCGCCAAGATCGAGCGTCTAGGACTTACGGTTAAGGAATTAGCCTCAGAAACATGGTTCTGAACATGCTGCCAATAGTTCGCCTGGGAAACATGCAGAGAAGTCCAAGATAGTGTTTTTTAGACTGGCTGCCACGAGCTGAATCGAATGCAGCCAAGAGCGAGAGTCTGTGACTTACGGTTCAAGAGTTATTCACAGAAACATGGTTCTGAACATGCTGCCAATAGCTCGCCTGGGAAACATGCAGAGAAGTCCAAGATAGTGTTTTTTAGACTGGCTGCCACGAGCTGAATCGAATGCAGCCAAGAGCAAGCGTCTGTGACTTACGGTTCAAGAGTTATTCACAGAAACATGGTTCTTTTACTGCCAGCCGCGAAAGCGAAAATAACCAAGATCGAGCGTCTAGGATTTACTTGTCAATAACTCGCCTGGGAAACATCCAGAGAAGTCAAACACAGTGCTCCTATACTAATTGCCAGGCGCTGAGACGAATGCCGCCAAGATCGAGCGTCTAGGACTTACGGCTAAGGAATTAGCCTCAGAAACATGGTTCTGAACATGCTGCCAATAGTTCGCCTGGGAAACATGCAGAGAAGTCCAAGATAGTGTTTTTTAGACTGGCTGCCACGAGCTGAATCGAATGCAGCCAAGAGCGAGCGTCTGTGACTTACGGTTCAAGAGTTATTCACAGAAACATGGTTCTGAACATGCTGCCAATAGCTCGCCTGGGAAACATGCAGAGAAGTCCAAGATAGTGTTTTTTAGACTGGCTGCCACGAGCTGAATCGAATGCAGCCAAGAGCGAGCGTCTGTGACTTACGGTTCAAGAGTTATTCACAGAAACATGGTTCTGAACATGCTGCCAATTGCTCGCCTGGGAAACATGCAGAGAAGTCCAAGATAGTGTTTTTTAGACTGGCTGCCACGAGCTGAATCGAATGCAGCCAAGAGCGAGCGTCTGTGACTTACGGTTCAAGAGTTATTCACAGAAACATGGTTCTGAACATGCTGCCAATAGCTCGCCTGGGAAACATGCAGAGAAGTCCAAGATAGTGTTTTTTAAACTGGCTGCCACGAGCTGAATCAAATGCAGCCAAGAGCGAGCGTCTGTGACTTACGGTTCAAGAGTTATTCACAGAAACATGGTTCTTTTACTGCCAGCCGCGAAAGCGAAAATAACCAAGATCGAGCGTCTAGGATTTACTTGTCAATAACTCGCCTGGGAAACATCCAGAGAAGTCAAACACAGTGCTCCTATACTAATTTGCAGGCGCTGAGACGAATTCCGCCAAGATCGAGCGTCTAGGACTTACGGCTAAGGAATTAGCCTCAGAAACATGGTTCTGAACATGCTGCCAATAGTTCGCCTGGGAAACATGCAGAGAAGTCCAAGATAGTGTTTTTTAGACTGGCTGCCACGAGCTGAATCGAATGCAGCCAAGAGCGAGCGTCTGTGACTTACGGTTCAAGAGTTATTCACAGAAACATGGTTCTGAACATGCTGCCAATAGCTCGCCTGGGAAACATGCAGAGAAGTCCAAGATAGTGTTTTTTAGACTGGCTGCCACGAGCTGAATCGAATGCAGCCAAGGGCGAGCGCCTGTGACTTACGGTTCAAGAGTTATTCACAGAAACATGGTTCTTAACATGCTGCCAATAGCTCGCCTGGGAAACATGCAGAGAAGTCCAAGATAGTGTTTTTTAGACTGGTTGCCACGAGCTGAATCGAATGCAGCCAAGAGCGAGCGTCTGTGACTTACGGTTCAAGAGTTATTCACAGAAACATGGTTCTTTTACTGCCAGCCGCGAAAGCGAAAATAACCAAGATCGAGCGTCTAGGATTTACTTGTCAATAACTCGCCTGGGAAACATCCAGAGAAGTCAAACACAGTGCTCCTATACTAATTGCCAGGCGCTGAGACGAATGCCGCCAAGATCGAGCGTCTAGGACTTACGGTTAAGGAATTAGCCTCAGAAACATGGTTCTGAACATGCTGCCAATAGTTCGCCTGGGAAACATGCAGAGAAGTCCAAGATAGTGTTTTTTAGACTGGCTGCCACGAGCTGAATCGAATGCAGCCAAGAGCGAGCGTCTGTGACTTACGGTTCAAGAGTTATTCACAGAAACATGGTTCTGAACATGCTGCCAATAGCTCGCCTGGGAAACATGCAGAGAAGTCCAAGATAGTGTTTTTTAGACTGGCTGCCACGAGCTGAATCGAATGCAGCCAAGAGCGAGCGTCTGTGACTTACGGTTCAAGAGTTATTCACAGAAACATGGTTCTTTTACTGCCAGCCGCGAAAGCGAAAATAACCAAGATCGAGCGTCTAGGATTTACTTGTCAATAACTCGCCTGGGAAACATCCAGAGAAGTCAAACACAGTGCTCCTATACTAATTGCCAGGCGCTGAGACGAATGCCGCCAAGAGCGAGCGTCTGTGACTTACGGTTCAAGAGTTATTCACAGAAACATGGTTCTGAACATGCTGCCAATAGCTCGCCTGGGAAACATGCAGAGAAGTCCAAGATAGTGTTTTTTAGACTGGCTGCCACGAGCTGAATCGAATGCAGCCAAGAGCGAGCGTCTGTGACTTACGGTTCAAGAGTTATTCACAGAAACATGGTTCTTTTACTGCCAGCCGCGAAAGCGAAAATAACCAAGATCGAGCGTCTAGGATTTACTTGTCAATAACTCGCCTGGGAAACATCCAGAGAAGTCAAACACAGTGCTCCTATACTAATTGCCAGGCGCTGAGACGAATGCCGCCAAGATCGAGCGTCTAGGACTTACGGTTAAGGAATTAGCCTCAGAAACATGGTTCTGAACATGCTGCCAATTGCTCGCCTGGGAAACATGCAGAGAAGTCCAAGATAGTGTTTTTTAGACTGGCTGCCACGAGCTGAATCGAATGCAGCCAAGAGCGAGCGTCTGTGACTTACGGTTCAAGAGTTATTCACAGAAACATGGTTCTTTTACTGCCAGCCGCGAAAGCGAAAATAACCAAGATCGAGCGTCTAGGATTTACTTGTCAATAACTCGCCTGGGAAACATCCAGAGAAGTCAAACACAGTGCTCCTATACTAATTGGCAGGCGCTGAGACGAATTCCGCCAAGATCGAGCGTCTAGGACTTACGGCTAAGGAATTAGCCTCAGAAACATGGTTCTGAACATGCTGCCAATAGTTCGCCTGGGAAACATGCAGAGAAGTCCAAGATAGTGTTTTTTAGACTGGCTGCCACGAGCTGAATCGAATGCAGCCAAGAGCGAGAGTCTGTGACTTACGGTTCAAGAGTTATTCACAGAAACATGGTTCTGAACATGCTGCCAATTGCTCACCTGGGAAACATGCAGAGAAGTCCAAGATAGTGTTTTTTAGACTGGCTGCCACGAGCTGAATCGAATGCAGCAAAGAGCGAGCGTCTGTGACTTACGGTTCAAGAGTTATTCACAGGAACATGGTTCTGAACATGCTGCCAATAGCTCGCCTGGGAAACATGCAGAGAAGTCCAAGATAGTGTTTTTTAGACTGGCTGCCACGAGCTGAATCGAATGCAGCCAAGAGCGAGAGTCTGTGACTTACGGTTCAAGAGTTATTCACAGAAACATGGTTCTGAACATGCTGCCAATAGCTCGCCTGGGAAACATGCAGAGAAGTCCAAGATAGTGTTTTTTAGACTGGCTGCCACGAGCTGAATCGAATGCAGCCAAGAGCAAGCGTCTGTGACTTACGGTTCAAGAGTTATTCACAGAAACATGGTTCTTTTACTGCCAGCCGCGAAAGCGAAAATAACCAAGATCGAGCGTCTAGGATTTACTTGTCAATAACTCGCCTGGGAAACATCCAGAGAAGTCAAACACAGTGCTCCTATACTAATTGCCAGGCGCTGAGACGAATGCCGCCAAGATCGAGCGTCTAGGACTTACGGCTAAGGAATTAGCCTCAGAAACATGGTTCTGAACATGCTGCCAATAGTTCGCCTGGGAAACATGCAGAGAAGTCCAAGATAGTGTTTTTTAGACTGGCTGCCACGAGCTGAATCGAATGCAGCCAAGAGCGAGCGTCTGTGACTTACGGTTCAAGAGTTATTCACAGAAACATGGTTCTGAACATGCTGCCAATAGCTCGCCTGGGAAACATGCAGAGAAGTCCAAGATAGTGTTTTTTAAACTGGCTGCCACGAGCTGAATCAAATGCAGCCAAGAGCGAGCGTCTGTGACTTACGGTTCAAGAGTTATTCACAGAAACATGGTTCTTTTACTGCCAGCCGCGAAAGCGAAAATAACCAAGATCGAGCGTCTAGGATTTACTTGTCAATAACTCGCCTGGGAAACATCCAGAGAAGTCAAACACAGTGCTCCTATACTAATTGGCAGGCGCTGAGACGAATTCCGCCAAGATCGAGCGTCTAGGACTTACGGCTAAGGAATTAGCCTCAGAAACATGGTTCTGAACATGCTGCCAATAGTTCGCCTGGGAAACATGCAGAGAAGTCCAAGATAGTGTTTTTTAGACTGGCTGCCACGAGCTGAATCGAATGCAGCCAAGAGCGAGCGTCTGTGACTTACGGTTCAAGAGTTATTCACAGAAACATGGTTCTGAACATGCTGCCAATAGCTCGCCTGGGAAACATGCAGAGAAGTCCAAGATAGTGTTTTTTAGACTGGCTGCCACGAGCTGAATCGAATGCAGCCAAGAGCGAGCGCCTGTGACTTACGGTTCAAGAGTTATTCACAGAAACATGGTTCTTAACATGCTGCCAATAGCTCGCCTGGGAAACATGCAGAGAAGTCCAAGATAGTGTTTTTTAGACTGGTTGCCACGAGCTGAATCGAATGCAGCCAAGAGCGAGCGTCTGTGACTTACGGTTCAAGAGTTATTCACAGAAACATGGTTCTTTTACTGCCAGCCGCGAAAGCGAAAATAACCAAGATCGAGCGTCTAGGATTTACTTGTCAATAACTCGCCTGGGAAACATCCAGAGAAGTCAAACACAGTGCTCCTATACTAATTGCCAGGCGCTGAGACGAATGCCGCCAAGATCGAGCGTCTAGGACTTACGGTTAAGGAATTAGCCTCAGAAACATGGTTCTGAACATGCTGCCAATAGTTCGCCTGGGAAACATGCAGAGAAGTCCAAGATAGTGTTTTTTAGACTGGCTGCCACGAGCTGAATCGAATGCAGCCAAGAGCGAGCGTCTGTGACTTACGGTTCAAGAGTTATTCACAGAAACATGGTTCTGAACATGCTGCCAATAGCTCGCCTGGGAAACATGCAGAGAAGTCCAAGATAGTGTTTTTTAGACTGGCTGCCACGAGCTGAATCGAATGCAGCCAAGAGCGAGCGTCTGTGACTTACGGTTCAAGAGTTATTCACAGAAACATGGTTCTTTTACTGCCAGCCGCGAAAGCGAAAATAACCAAGATCGAGCGTCTAGGATTTACTTGTCAATAACTCGCCTGGGAAACATCCAGAGAAGTCAAACACAGTGCTCCTATACTAATTGCCAGGCGCTGAGACGAATGCCGCCAAGAGCGAGCGTCTGTGACTTACGGTTCAAGAGTTATTCACAGAAACATGGTTCTGAACATGCTGCCAATAGCTCGCCTGGGAAACATGCAGAGAAGTCCAAGATAGTGTTTTTTAGACTGGCTGCCACGAGCTGAATCGAATGCAGCCAAGAGCGAGCGTCTGTGACTTACGGTTCAAGAGTTATTCACAGAAACATGGTTCTTTTACTGCCAGCCGCGAAAGCGAAAATAACCAAGATCGAGCGTCTAGGATTTACTTGTCAATAACTCGCCTGGGAAACATCCAGAGAAGTCAAACACAGTGCTCCTATACTAATTGCCAGGCGCTGAGACGAATGCCGCCAAGATCGAGCGTCTAGGACTTACGGTTAAGGAATTAGCCTCAGAAACATGGTTCTGAACATGCTGCCAATTGCTCGCCTGGGAAACATGCAGAGAAGTCCAAGATAGTGTTTTTTAGACTGGCTGCCACGAGCTGAATCGAATGCAGCCAAGAGCGAGCGTCTGTGACTTACGGTTCAAGAGTTATTCACAGAAACATGGTTCTTTTACTGCCAGCCGCGAAAGCGAAAATAACCAAGATCGAGCGTCTAGGATTTACTTGTCAATAACTCGCCTGGGAAACATCCAGAGAAGTCAAACACAGTGCTCCTATACTAATTGGCAGGCGCTGAGACGAATTCCGCCAAGATCGAGCGTCTAGGACTTACGGCTAAGGAATTAGCCTCAGAAACATGGTTCTGAACATGCTGCCAATAGTTCGCCTGGGAAACATGCAGAGAAGTCCAAGATAGTGTTTTTTAGACTGGCTGCCCACGAGCTGAATCGAATGCAGCCAAGAGCGAGAGTCTGTGACTTACGGTTCAAGAGTTATTCACAGAAACATGGTTCTGAACATGCTGCCAATTGCTCACCTGGGAAACATGCAGAGAAGTCCAAGATAGTGTTTTTTAGACTGGCTGCCACGAGCTGAATCGAATGCAGCAAAGAGCGAGCGTCTGTGACTTACGGTTCAAGAGTTATTCACAGGAACATGGTTCTGAACATGCTGCCAATAGCTCGCCTGGGAAACATGCAGAGAAGTCCAAGATAGTGTTTTTTAGACTGGCTGCCACGAGCTGAATCGAATGCAGCCAAGAGCGAGAGTCTGTGACTTACGGTTCAAGAGTTATTCACAGAAACATGGTTCTGAACATGCTGCCAATAGCTCGCCTGGGAAACATGCAGAGAAGTCCAAGATAGTGTTTTTTAGACTGGCTGCCACGAGCTGAATCGAATGCAGCCAAGAGCAAGCGTCTGTGACTTACGGTTCAAGAGTTATTCACAGAAACATGGTTCTTTTACTGCCAGCCGCGAAAGCGAAAATAACCAAGATCGAGCGTCTAGGATTTACTTGTCAATAACTCGCCTGGGAAACATCCAGAGAAGTCAAACACAGTGCTCCTATACTAATTGCCAGGCGCTGAGACGAATGCCGCCAAGATCGAGCGTCTAGGACTTACGGCTAAGGAATTAGCCTCAGAAACATGGTTCTGAACATGCTGCCAATAGTTCGCCTGGGAAACATGCAGAGAAGTCCAAGATAGTGTTTTTTAGACTGGCTGCCACGAGCTGAATCGAATGCAGCCAAGAGCGAGCGTCTGTGACTTACGGTTCAAGAGTTATTCACAGAAACATGGTTCTGAACATGCTGCCAATAGCTCGCCTGGGAAACATGCAGAGAAGTCCAAGATAGTGTTTTTTAAACTGGCTGCCACGAGCTGAATCAAATGCAGCCAAGAGCGAGCGTCTGTGACTTACGGTTCAAGAGTTATTCACAGAAACATGGTTCTTTTACTGCCAGCCGCGAAAGCGAAAATAACCAAGATCGAGCGTCTAGGATTTACTTGTCAATAACTCGCCTGGGAAACATCCAGAGAAGTCAAACACAGTGCTCCTATACTAATTGGCAGGCGCTGAGACGAATTCCGCCAAGATCGAGCGTCTAGGACTTACGGCTAAGGAATTAGCCTCAGAAACATGGTTCTGAACATGCTGCCAATAGTTCGCCTGGGAAACATGCAGAGAAGTCCAAGATAGTGTTTTTTAGACTGGCTGCCACGAGCTGAATCGAATGCAGCCAAGAGCGAGCGTCTGTGACTTACGGTTCAAGAGTTATTCACAGAAACATGGTTCTGAACATGCTGCCAATAGCTCGCCTGGGAAACATGCAGAGAAGTCCAAGATAGTGTTTTTTAGACTGGCTGCCACGAGCTGAATCGAATGCAGCCAAGAGCGAGCGCCTGTGACTTACGGTTCAAGAGTTATTCACAGAAACATGGTTCTTAACATGCTGCCAATAGCTCGCCTGGGAAACATGCAGAGAAGTCCAAGATAGTGTTTTTTAGACTGGTTGCCACGAGCTGAATCGAATGCAGCCAAGAGCGAGCGTCTGTGACTTACGGTTCAAGAGTTATTCACAGAAACATGGTTCTTTTACTGCCAGCCGCGAAAGCGAAAATAACCAAGATCGAGCGTCTAGGATTTACTTGTCAATAACTCGCCTGGGAAACATCCAGAGAAGTCAAACACAGTGCTCCTATACTAATTGCCAGGCGCTGAGACGAATGCCGCCAAGATCGAGCGTCTAGGACTTACGGTTAAGGAATTAGCCTCAGAAACATGGTTCTGAACATGCTGCCAATAGTTCGCCTGGGAAACATGCAGAGAAGTCCAAGATAGTGTTTTTTAGACTGGCTGCCACGAGCTGAATCGAATGCAGCCAAGAGCGAGCGTCTGTGACTTACGGTTCAAGAGTTATTCACAGAAACATGGTTCTGAACATGCTGCCAATAGCTCGCCTGGGAAACATGCAGAGAAGTCCAAGATAGTGTTTTTTAGACTGGCTGCCACGAGCTGAATCGAATGCAGCCAAGAGCGAGCGTCTGTGACTTACGGTTCAAGAGTTATTCACAGAAACATGGTTCTTTTACTGCCAGCCGCGAAAGCGAAAATAACCAAGATCGAGCGTCTAGGATTTACTTGTCAATAACTCGCCTGGGAAACATCCAGAGAAGTCAAACACAGTGCTCCTATACTAATTGCCAGGCGCTGAGACGAATGCCGCCAAGAGCGAGCGTCTGTGACTTACGGTTCAAGAGTTATTCACAGAAACATGGTTCTGAACATGCTGCCAATAGCTCGCCTGGGAAACATGCAGAGAAGTCCAAGATAGTGTTTTTTAGACTGGCTGCCACGAGCTGAATCGAATGCAGCCAAGAGCGAGCGTCTGTGACTTACGGTTCAAGAGTTATTCACAGAAACATGGTTCTTTTACTGCCAGCCGCGAAAGCGAAAATAACCAAGATCGAGCGTCTAGGATTTACTTGTCAATAACTCGCCTGGGAAACATCCAGAGAAGTCAAACACAGTGCTCCTATACTAATTGCCAGGCGCTGAGACAAATGCCGCCAAGATCGAGCGTCTAGGACTTACGGTTAAGGAATTAGCCTCAGAAACATGGTTCTGAACATGCTGCCAATTGCTCGCCTGGGAAACATGCAGAGAAGTCCAAGATAGTGTTTTTTAGACTGGCTGCCACGAGCTGAATCGAATGCAGCCAAGAGCGAGCGTCTGTGACTTACGGTTCAAGAGTTATTCACAGAAACATGGTTCTTTTACTGCCAGCCGCGAAAGCGAAAATAACCAAGATCGAGCGTCTAGGATTTACTTGTCAATAACTCGCCTGGGAAACATCCAGAGAAGTCAAACACAGTGCTCCTATACTAATTGCCAGGCGCTGAGACGAATGCCGCCAAGATCGAGCGTCTAGGACTTACGGTTAAGGAGTTATTCACAGAAACATGGTTCTGAACATGCTGCCAATAGTCTCGCCTGGGAAACATGCAGAGAAGTCCAAGATAGTGTTTTTTAGACTGGCTGCCACGAGCTGAATCGAATGCAGCCAAGAGCGAGCGTCTAGTGACTTACGGTTCAGGAGTTATTCACAGAAACATGGTTCTGAACATGCTGCCAATTGCTCGCCTGGGAAACATGCAGAGAAGTCCAAGATAGTGTTTTTTAGACTGGCTGCCACGAGCTGAATCGAATGCAGCCAA
>NW_027464573.1:0-96092 GCF_050947455.1 Rhinoderma darwinii
ACTCCACTCCACTATTTGACTGTTGTGCTGCATAAATCAATCAATCAATCAATCAATCAATCAATCAATCAATCAGTGGCTGGCTCAGGTGCAGCTCTTTAACTTACCTAAAAGGGAGGGCGGAGAGAAGACAAGGAAGGTGAATGAGGTGTTCCAATGTGAAATGCCGGAAACACAGAAACACAGACGACACACAACAAGAGGTGGCAATCTATTCATTAATTGCATTTAATCAATGAGCTCATTATCACTCATGCATTGTCCAACAGGTGTTGAAATAATGGGATTAAAAGGGGAGATCCCTTCAGAAAGACAGAAACAATAGCAAAGACAAAAAACACTTTTGGAATCTGCTTTTAGTCAACACATAAGGAAAGGGTGCACCGGTCCTGGAAATACTGCAATACCAGGTCAATGCGTGGAGTGGACAGAGCAAGCTCTATTTCCATCTCCCTGTTCTAAAAATCCATTTAATATATGGTCCCCAGATAGGGGACGTATCAGATATTAAACTGATAAGAACAGATACTACACTTGATCTTAGCCAAAAGGCCGAGAAGCGATAACCCGAACGGGCCGCGCGTTGCCCGAGCCTGCCCGATACTGCTGTTCAGCCCTTGCAGCGATTCAGCCTACTTCTAGGCAATTCCATGGGGCCCTGCAGGCTCACACACTCACAGCTACACGGGAGGTGAATAAAGGCCGGAGAGGAAGCCAGACAGGATTTGCTTCTTTTGCTTGCACCACAATGCAGTGCTGAAAGAGGAGGAATCTACATAAAAACGCCTTCCTGGCAACGCCCAAATGCCCTGCTGCCATGCAGATAAACACTGGCAGCGGCAGCAAGTGCATGCCCACAGCCACCCCTTGTTCCTTCACACCTTGTATCAGCTGTAATCCAGTCCAGTCCAGTGCTGCCTGCTGAGCAGCACTGACCAACACTGCCTGGGCCCAGGCTTTTATCTCTGAGGCCCCATTATGATGTCAGAAAGCTGGCTCTGGAATCCTGAGGGCTCCACTATGACACGTGCAAAGTTCCGTCTGAACTTTATATAAGACGGTGAGGCTCAGTCAGTCACTCAGTGTTGCCTGAGAGGGCAACACTGCAACAGCCGGCCGCCAGGCTGTCTTTTTTTTGCACAGCTAGTTGCCTCCAGGAGGCCACAAGAGGGAGACAAGGGACTGCAAAATGGAAAATAGGCATCCACCAACTTTACAGACAACTTCTCCTTGCTCCTACAACCTCCATCCTTGCACAGTTTGTTATTCTTCTAGGTAACATAGTAACAAATCCAAATTGCTGCTCTCTTTGTAGGCAAGCAAGGCTTTGTTGCAACTGCAATTCTTACTTCTTCTTGAAATGTAGGGACGACAGTACATTCCATCACATCCATCTAGTGTACACAGGTAGGTCCATTGTGGCGGGCAGGCGAGCGGGCGGGCTGCTTTATTGGCTGTTTGCTGTTCCCCTACTCCACTCCACTATTTGACTGTTGTGCTGCATCAATCAATCAATCAATCAATCAATCAATCAATCAATCAATCAATCAGTGGCTGGCTCAGGTGCAGCTCTTTAACTTACCTAAAAGGGAGGGCGGAGAGAAGACAAGGAAGGTGAATGAGGTGTTCCAATGTGAAATGCCGGAAACACAGAAACACAGACGACACACAACAAGAGGTGGCAATCTATTCATTAATTGCATTTAATCAATGAGCTCATTATCACTCATGCATTGTCCAACAGGTGTTGAAATAATGGGATTAAAAGGGGAGATCCCTTCAGAAAGACAGAAACAATAGCAAAGACAAAAAACACTTTTGGAATCTGCTTTTAGTCAACACATAAGGAAAGGGTGCACCGGTCCTGGAAATACTGCAATACCAGGTCAATGCGTGGAGTGGACAGAGCAAGCTCTATTTCCATCTCCCTGTTCTAAAAATCCATTTAATATATGGTCCCCAGATAGGGGACGTATCAGATATTAAACTGATAAGAACAGATACTACACTTGATCTTAGCCAAAAGGCCGAGAAGCGATAACCCGAACGGGCCGCGCATTGCCCGAGCCTGCCCGATACTGCTGTTCAGCCCTTGCAGCGATTCAGCCTACTTCTAGGCAATTCCATGGGGCCCTGCAGGCTCACACACTCACAGCTACACGGGAGGTGAATAAAGGCCGGAGAGGAAGCCAGACAGGATTTGCTTCTTTTGCTTGCACCACAATGCAGTGCTGAAAGAGGAGGAATCTACATAAAAACGCCTTCCTGGCAACGCCCAAATGCCCTGCTGCCATGCAGATAAACACTGGCAGCGGCAGCAAGTGCATGCCCACAGCCACCCCTTGTTCCTTCACACCTTGTATCAGCTGTAATCCAGTCCAGTCCAGTGCTGCCTGCTGAGCAGCACTGACCAACACTGCCTGGGCCCAGGCTTTTATCTCTGAGGCCCCATTATGATGTCAGAAAGCTGGCTCTGGAATCCTGAGGGCTCCACTATGACACGTGCAAAGTTCCGTCTGAACTTTATATAAGACGGTGAGGCTCAGTCAGTCACTCAGTGTTGCCTGAGAGGGCAACACTGCAACAGCCGGCCGCCAGGCTGTCTTTTTTTTGCACAGCTAGTTGCCTCCAGGAGGCCACAAGAGGGAGACAAGGGACTGCAAAATGGAAAATAGGCATCCACCAACTTTACAGACAACTTCTCCTTGCTCCTACAACCTCCATCCTTGCACAGTTTGTTATTCTTCTAGGTAACATAGTAACAAATCCAAATTGCTGCTCTCTTTGTAGGCAAGCAAGGCTTTGTTGCAACTGCAATTCTTACTTCTTCTTGAAATGTAGGGACGACAGTACATTCCATCACATCCATCTAGTGTACACAGGTAGGTCCATTGTGGCGGGCAGGCGAGTGGGCGGGCTGCTTTATTGGCTGTTTGCTGTTCCCCTACTCCACTCCACTATTTGACTGTTGTGCTGCATCAATCAATCAATCAATCAATCAATCAATCAATCAATCAATCAATCAATCAATCAATCAGTGGCTGGCTCAGGTGCAGCTCTTTAACTTACCTAAAAGGGAGGGCGGAGAGAAGACAAGGAAGGTGAATGAGGTGTTCCAATGTGAAATGCCGGAAACACAGAAACACAGACGACACACAACAAGAGGTGGCAATCTATTCATTAATTGCATTTAATCAATGAGCTCATTATCACTCATGCATTGTCCAACAGGTGTTGAAATAATGGGATTAAAAGGGGAGATCCCTTCAGAAAGACAGAAACAATAGCAAAGACAAAAAACACTTTTGGAATCTGCTTTTAGTCAACACATAAGGAAAGGGTGCACCGGTCCTGGAAATACTGCAATACCAGGTCAATGCGTGGAGTGGACAGAGCAAGCTCTATTTCCATCTCCCTGTTCTAAAAATCCATTTAATATATGGTCCCCAGATAGGGGACGTATCAGATATTAAACTGATAAGAACAGATACTACACTTGATCTTAGCCAAAAGGCCGAGAAGCGATAACCCGAACGGGCCGCGCATTGCCCGAGCCTGCCCGATACTGCTGTTCAGCCCTTGCAGCGATTCAGCCTACTTCTAGGCAATTCCATGGGGCCCTGCAGGCTCACACACTCACAGCTACACGGGAGGTGAATAAAGGCCGGAGAGGAAGCCAGACAGGATTTGCTTCTTTTGCTTGCACCACAATGCAGTGCTGAAAGAGGAGGAATCTACATAAAAACGCCTTCCTGGCAACGCCCAAATGCCCTGCTGCCATGCAGATAAACACTGGCAGCGGCAGCAAGTGCATGCCCACAGCCACCCCTTGTTCCTTCACACCTTGTATCAGCTGTAATCCAGTCCAGTCCAGTGCTGCCTGCTGAGCAGCACTGACCAACACTGCCTGGGCCCAGGCTTTTATCTCTGAGGCCCCATTATGATGTCAGAAAGCTGGCTCTGGAATCCTGAGGGCTCCACTATGACACGTGCAAAGTTCCGTCTGAACTTTATATAAGACGGTGAGGCTCAGTCAGTCACTCAGTGTTGCCTGAGAGGGCAACACTGCAACAGCCGGCCGCCAGGCTGTCTTTTTTTTGCACAGCTAGTTGCCTCCAGGAGGCCACAAGAGGGAGACAAGGGACTGCAAAATGGAAAATAGGCATCCACCAACTTTACAGACAACTTCTCCTTGCTCCTACAACCTCCATCCTTGCACAGTTTGTTATTCTTCTAGGTAACATAGTAACAAATCCAAATTGCTGCTCTCTTTGTAGGCAAGCAAGGCTTTGTTGCAACTGCAATTCTTACTTCTTCTTGAAATGTAGGGACGACAGTACATTCCATCACATCCATCTAGTGTACACAGGTAGGTCCATTGTGGCGGGCAGGCGAGTGGGCGGGCTGCTTTATTGGCTGTTTGCTGTTCCCCTACTCCACTCCACTATTTGACTGTTGTGCTGCATCAATCAATCAATCAATCAATCAATCAATCAATCAATCAATCAGTGGCTGGCTCAGGTGCAGCTCTTTAACTTACCTAAAAGGGAGGGCGGAGAGAAGACAAGGAAGGTGAATGAGGTGTTCCAATGTGAAATGCCGGAAACACAGAAACACAGACGACACACAACAAGAGGTGGCAATCTATTCATTAATTGCATTTAATCAATGAGCTCATTATCACTCATGCATTGTCCAACAGGTGTTGAAATAATGGGATTAAAAGGGGAGATCCCTTCAGAAAGACAGAAACAATAGCAAAGACAAAAAACACTTTTGGAATCTGCTTTTAGTCAACACATAAGGAAAGGGTGCACCGGTCCTGGAAATACTGCAATACCAGGTCAATGCGTGGAGTGGACAGAGCAAGCTCTATTTCCATCTCCCTGTTCTAAAAATCCATTTAATATATGGTCCCCAGATAGGGGACGTATCAGATATTAAACTGATAAGAACAGATACTACACTTGATCTTAGCCAAAAGGCCGAGAAGCGATAACCCGAACGGGCCGCGCATTGCCCGAGCCTGCCCGATACTGCTGTTCAGCCCTTGCAGCGATTCAGCCTACTTCTAGGCAATTCCATGGGGCCCTGCAGGCTCACACACTCACAGCTACACGGGAGGTGAATAAAGGCCGGAGAGGAAGCCAGACAGGATTTGCTTCTTTTGCTTGCACCACAATGCAGTGCTGAAAGAGGAGGAATCTACATAAAAACGCCTTCCTGGCAACGCCCAAATGCCCTGCTGCCATGCAGATAAACACTGGCAGCGGCAGCAAGTGCATGCCCACAGCCACCCCTTGTTCCTTCACACCTTGTATCAGCTGTAATCCAGTCCAGTCCAGTGCTGCCTGCTGAGCAGCACTGACCAACACTGCCTGGGCCCAGGCTTTTATCTCTGAGGCCCCATTATGATGTCAGAAAGCTGGCTCTGGAATCCTGAGGGCTCCACTATGACACGTGCAAAGTTCCGTCTGAACTTTATATAAGACGGTGAGGCTCAGTCAGTCACTCAGTGTTGCCTGAGAGGGCAACACTGCAACAGCCGGCCGCCAGGCTGTCTTTTTTTTGCACAGCTAGTTGCCTCCAGGAGGCCACAAGAGGGAGACAAGGGACTGCAAAATGGAAAATAGGCATCCACCAACTTTACAGACAACTTCTCCTTGCTCCTACAACCTCCATCCTTGCACAGTTTGTTATTCTTCTAGGTAACATAGTAACAAATCCAAATTGCTGCTCTCTTTGTAGGCAAGCAAGGCTTTGTTGCAACTGCAATTCTTACTTCTTCTTGAAATGTAGGGACGACAGTACATTCCATCACATCCATCTAGTGTACACAGGTAGGTCCATTGTGGCGGGCAGGCGAGTGGGCGGGCTGCTTTATTGGCTGTTTGCTGTTCCCCTACTCCACTCCACTATTTGACTGTTGTGCTGCATCAATCAATCAATCAATCAATCAATCAATCAATCAATCAATCAATCAATCAATCAATCAATCAGTGGCTGGCTCAGGTGCAGCTCTTTAACTTACCTAAAAGGGAGGGCGGAGAGAAGACAAGGAAGGTGAATGAGGTGTTCCAATGTGAAATGCCGGAAACACAGAAACACAGACGACACACAACAAGAGGTGGCAATCTATTCATTAATTGCATTTAATCAATGAGCTCATTATCACTCATGCATTGTCCAACAGGTGTTGAAATAATGGGATTAAAAGGGGAGATCCCTTCAGAAAGACAGAAACAATAGCAAAGACAAAAAACACTTTTGGAATCTGCTTTTAGTCAACACATAAGGAAAGGGTGCACCGGTCCTGGAAATACTGCAATACCAGGTCAATGCGTGGAGTGGACAGAGCAAGCTCTATTTCCATCTCCCTGTTCTAAAAATCCATTTAATATATGGTCCCCAGATAGGGGACGTATCAGATATTAAACTGATAAGAACAGATACTACACTTGATCTTAGCCAAAAGGCCGAGAAGCGATAACCCGAACGGGCCGCGCGTTGCCCGAGCCTGCCCGATACTGCTGTTCAGCCCTTGCAGCGATTCAGCCTACTTCTAGGCAATTCCATGGGGCCCTGCAGGCTCACACACTCACAGCTACACGGGAGGTGAATAAAGGCCGGAGAGGAAGCCAGACAGGATTTGCTTCTTTTGCTTGCACCACAATGCAGTGCTGAAAGAGGAGGAATCTACATAAAAACGCCTTCCTGGCAACGCCCAAATGCCCTGCTGCCATGCAGATAAACACTGGCAGCGGCAGCAAGTGCATGCCCACAGCCACCCCTTGTTCCTTCACACCTTGTATCAGCTGTAATCCAGTCCAGTCCAGTGCTGCCTGCTGAGCAGCACTGACCAACACTGCCTGGGCCCAGGCTTTTATCTCTGAGGCCCCATTATGATGTCAGAAAGCTGGCTCTGGAATCCTGAGGGCTCCACTATGACACGTGCAAAGTTCCGTCTGAACTTTATATAAGACGGTGAGGCTCAGTCAGTCACTCAGTGTTGCCTGAGAGGGCAACACTGCAACAGCCGGCCGCCAGGCTGTCTTTTTTTTGCACAGCTAGTTGCCTCCAGGAGGCCACAAGAGGGAGACAAGGGACTGCAAAATGGAAAATAGGCATCCACCAACTTTACAGACAACTTCTCCTTGCTCCTACAACCTCCATCCTTGCACAGTTTGTTATTCTTCTAGGTAACATAGTAACAAATCCAAATTGCTGCTCTCTTTGTAGGCAAGCAAGGCTTTGTTGCAACTGCAATTCTTACTTCTTCTTGAAATGTAGGGACGACAGTACATTCCATCACATCCATCTAGTGTACACAGGTAGGTCCATTGTGGCGGGCAGGCGAGCGGGCGGGCTGCTTTATTGGCTGTTTGCTGTTCCCCTACTCCACTCCACTATTTGACTGTTGTGCTGCATCAATCAATCAATCAATCAATCAATCAATCAATCAATCAATCAATCAATCAGTGGCTGGCTCAGGTGCAGCTCTTTAACTTACCTAAAAGGGAGGGCGGAGAGAAGACAAGGAAGGTGAATGAGGTGTTCCAATGTGAAATGCCGGAAACACAGAAACACAGACGACACACAACAAGAGGTGGCAATCTATTCATTAATTGCATTTAATCAATGAGCTCATTATCACTCATGCATTGTCCAACAGGTGTTGAAATAATGGGATTAAAAGGGGAGATCCCTTCAGAAAGACAGAAACAATAGCAAAGACAAAAAACACTTTTGGAATCTGCTTTTAGTCAACACATAAGGAAAGGGTGCACCGGTCCTGGAAATACTGCAATACCAGGTCAATGCGTGGAGTGGACAGAGCAAGCTCTATTTCCATCTCCCTGTTCTAAAAATCCATTTAATATATGGTCCCCAGATAGGGGACGTATCAGATATTAAACTGATAAGAACAGATACTACACTTGATCTTAGCCAAAAGGCCGAGAAGCGATAACCCGAACGGGCCGCGCGTTGCCCGAGCCTGCCCGATACTGCTGTTCAGCCCTTGCAGCGATTCAGCCTACTTCTAGGCAATTCCATGGGGCCCTGCAGGCTCACACACTCACAGCTACACGGGAGGTGAATAAAGGCCGGAGAGGAAGCCAGACAGGATTTGCTTCTTTTGCTTGCACCACAATGCAGTGCTGAAAGAGGAGGAATCTACATAAAAACGCCTTCCTGGCAACGCCCAAATGCCCTGCTGCCATGCAGATAAACACTGGCAGCGGCAGCAAGTGCATGCCCACAGCCACCCCTTGTTCCTTCACACCTTGTATCAGCTGTAATCCAGTCCAGTCCAGTGCTGCCTGCTGATCAGCACTGACCAACACTGCCTGGGCCCAGGCTTTTATCTCTGAGGCCCCATTATGATGTCAGAAAGCTGGCTCTGGAATCCTGAGGGCTCCACTATGACACGTGCAAAGTTCCGTCTGAACTTTATATAAGACGGTGAGGCTCAGTCAGTCACTCAGTGTTGCCTGAGAGGGCAACACTGCAACAGCCGGCCGCCAGGCTGTCTTTTTTTTGCACAGCTAGTTGCCTCCAGGAGGCCACAAGAGGGAGACAAGGGACTGCAAAATGGAAAATAGGCATCCACCAACTTTACAGACAACTTCTCCTTGCTCCTACAACCTCCATCCTTGCACAGTTTGTTATTCTTCTAGGTAACATAGTAACAAATCCAAATTGCTGCTCTCTTTGTAGGCAAGCAAGGCTTTGTTGCAACTGCAATTCTTACTTCTTCTTGAAATGTAGGGACGACAGTACATTCCATCACATCCATCTAGTGTACACAGGTAGGTCCATTGTGGGGCAGGCGAGCGGGCGGGCTGCTTTATTGGCTGTTTGCTGTTCCCCTACTCCACTCCACTATTTGACTGTTGTGCTGCATCAATCAATCAATCAATCAATCAATCAATCAATCAATCAATCAGTGGCTGGCTCAGGTGCAGCTCTTTAACTTACCTAAAAGGGAGGGCGGAGAGAAGACAAGGAAGGTGAATGAGGTGTTCCAATGTGAAATGCCGGAAACACAGAAACACAGACGACACACAACAAGAGGTGGCAATCTATTCATTAATTGCATTTAATCAATGAGCTCATTATCACTCATGCATTGTCCAACAGGTGTTGAAATAATGGGATTAAAAGGGGAGATCCCTTCAGAAAGACAGAAACAATAGCAAAGACAAAAAACACTTTTGGAATCTGCTTTTAGTCAACACATAAGGAAAGGGTGCACCGGTCCTGGAAATACTGCAATACCAGGTCAATGCGTGGAGTGGACAGAGCAAGCTCTATTTCCATCTCCCTGTTCTAAAAATCCATTTAATATATGGTCCCCAGATAGGGGACGTATCAGATATTAAACTGATAAGAACAGATACTACACTTGATCTTAGCCAAAAGGCCGAGAAGCGATAACCCGAACGGGCCGCGCGTTGCCCGAGCCTGCCCGATACTGCTGTTCAGCCCTTGCAGCGATTCAGCCTACTTCTAGGCAATTCCATGGGGCCCTGCAGGCTCACACACTCACAGCTACACGGGAGGTGAATAAAGGCCGGAGAGGAAGCCAGACAGGATTTGCTTCTTTTGCTTGCACCACAATGCAGTGCTGAAAGAGGAGGAATCTACATAAAAACGCCTTCCTGGCAACGCCCAAATGCCCTGCTGCCATGCAGATAAACACTGGCAGCGGCAGCAAGTGCATGCCCACAGCCACCCCTTGTTCCTTCACACCTTGTATCAGCTGTAATCCAGTCCAGTCCAGTGCTGCCTGCTGAGCAGCACTGACCAACACTGCCTGGGCCCAGGCTTTTATCTCTGAGGCCCCATTATGATGTCAGAAAGCTGGCTCTGGAATCCTGAGGGCTCCACTATGACACGTGCAAAGTTCCGTCTGAACTTTATATAAGACGGTGAGGCTCAGTCAGTCACTCAGTGTTGCCTGAGAGGGCAACACTGCAACAGCCGGCCGCCAGGCTGTCTTTTTTTTGCACAGCTAGTTGCCTCCAGGAGGCCACAAGAGGGAGACAAGGGACTGCAAAATGGAAAATAGGCATCCACCAACTTTACAGACAACTTCTCCTTGCTCCTACAACCTCCATCCTTGCACAGTTTGTTATTCTTCTAGGTAACATAGTAACAAATCCAAATTGCTGCTCTCTTTGTAGGCAAGCAAGGCTTTGTTGCAACTGCAATTCTTACTTCTTCTTGAAATGTAGGGACGACAGTACATTCCATCACATCCATCTAGTGTACACAGGTAGGTCCATTGTGGCGGGCAGGCGAGCGGGCGGGCTGCTTTATTGGCTGTTTGCTGTTCCCCTACTCCACTCCACTATTTGACTGTTGTGCTGCATCAATCAATCAATCAATCAATCAATCAATCAATCAATCAATCAATCAATCAATCAATCAGTGGCTGGCTCAGGTGCAGCTCTTTAACTTACCTAAAAGGGAGGGCGGAGAGAAGACAAGGAAGGTGAATGAGGTGTTCCAATGTGAAATGCCGGAAACACAGAAACACAGACGACACACAACAAGAGGTGGCAATCTATTCATTAATTGCATTTAATCAATGAGCTCATTATCACTCATGCATTGTCCAACAGGTGTTGAAATAATGGGATTAAAAGGGGAGATCCCTTCAGAAAGACAGAAACAATAGCAAAGACAAAAAACACTTTTGGAATCTGCTTTTAGTCAACACATAAGGAAAGGGTGCACCGGTCCTGGAAATACTGCAATACCAGGTCAATGCGTGGAGTGGACAGAGCAAGCTCTATTTCCATCTCCCTGTTCTAAAAATCCATTTAATATATGGTCCCCAGATAGGGGACGTATCAGATATTAAACTGATAAGAACAGATACTACACTTGATCTTAGCCAAAAGGCCGAGAAGCGATAACCCGAACGGGCCGCGCGTTGCCCGAGCCTGCCCGATACTGCTGTTCAGCCCTTGCAGCGATTCAGCCTACTTCTAGGCAATTCCATGGGGCCCTGCAGGCTCACACACTCACAGCTACACGGGAGGTGAATAAAGGCCGGAGAGGAAGCCAGACAGGATTTGCTTCTTTTGCTTGCACCACAATGCAGTGCTGAAAGAGGAGGAATCTACATAAAAACGCCTTCCTGGCAACGCCCAAATGCCCTGCTGCCATGCAGATAAACACTGGCAGCGGCAGCAAGTGCATGCCCACAGCCACCCCTTGTTCCTTCACACCTTGTATCAGCTGTAATCCAGTCCAGTCCAGTGCTGCCTGCTGAGCAGCACTGACCAACACTGCCTGGGCCCAGGCTTTTATCTCTGAGGCCCCATTATGATGTCAGAAAGCTGGCTCTGGAATCCTGAGGGCTCCACTATGACACGTGCAAAGTTCCGTCTGAACTTTATATAAGACGGTGAGGCTCAGTCAGTCACTCAGTGTTGCCTGAGAGGGCAACACTGCAACAGCCGGCCGCCAGGCTGTCTTTTTTTTGCACAGCTAGTTGCCTCCAGGAGGCCACAAGAGGGAGACAAGGGACTGCAAAATGGAAAATAGGCATCCACCAACTTTACAGACAACTTCTCCTTGCTCCTACAACCTCCATCCTTGCACAGTTTGTTATTCTTCTAGGTAACATAGTAACAAATCCAAATTGCTGCTCTCTTTGTAGGCAAGCAAGGCTTTGTTGCAACTGCAATTCTTACTTCTTCTTGAAATGTAGGGACGACAGTACATTCCATCACATCCATCTAGTGTACACAGGTAGGTCCATTGTGGGGCAGGCGAGCGGGCGGGCTGCTTTATTGGCTGTTTGCTGTTCCCCTACTCCACTCCACTATTTGACTGTTGTGCTGCATCAATCAATCAATCAATCAATCAATCAATCAATCAATCAATCAATCAATCAATCAGTGGCTGGCTCAGGTGCAGCTCTTTAACTTACCTAAAAGGGAGGGCGGAGAGAAGACAAGGAAGGTGAATGAGGTGTTCCAATGTGAAATGCCGGAAACACAGAAACACAGACGACACACAACAAGAGGTGGCAATCTATTCATTAATTGCATTTAATCAATGAGCTCATTATCACTCATGCATTGTCCAACAGGTGTTGAAATAATGGGATTAAAAGGGGAGATCCCTTCAGAAAGACAGAAACAATAGCAAAGACAAAAAACACTTTTGGAATCTGCTTTTAGTCAACACATAAGGAAAGGGTGCACCGGTCCTGGAAATACTGCAATACCAGGTCAATGCGTGGAGTGGACAGAGCAAGCTCTATTTCCATCTCCCTGTTCTAAAAATCCATTTAATATATGGTCCCCAGATAGGGGACGTATCAGATATTAAACTGATAAGAACAGATACTACACTTGATCTTAGCCAAAAGGCCGAGAAGCGATAACCCGAACGGGCCGCGCGTTGCCCGAGCCTGCCCGATACTGCTGTTCAGCCCTTGCAGCGATTCAGCCTACTTCTAGGCAATTCCATGGGGCCCTGCAGGCTCACACACTCACAGCTACACGGGAGGTGAATAAAGGCCGGAGAGGAAGCCAGACAGGATTTGCTTCTTTTGCTTGCACCACAATGCAGTGCTGAAAGAGGAGGAATCTACATAAAAACGCCTTCCTGGCAACGCCCAAATGCCCTGCTGCCATGCAGATAAACACTGGCAGCGGCAGCAAGTGCATGCCCACAGCCACCCCTTGTTCCTTCACACCTTGTATCAGCTGTAATCCAGTCCAGTCCAGTGCTGCCTGCTGAGCAGCACTGACCAACACTGCCTGGGCCCAGGCTTTTATCTCTGAGGCCCCATTATGATGTCAGAAAGCTGGCTCTGGAATCCTGAGGGCTCCACTATGACACGTGCAAAGTTCCGTCTGAACTTTATATAAGACGGTGAGGCTCAGTCAGTCACTCAGTGTTGCCTGAGAGGGCAACACTGCAACAGCCGGCCGCCAGGCTGTCTTTTTTTTGCACAGCTAGTTGCCTCCAGGAGGCCACAAGAGGGAGACAAGGGACTGCAAAATGGAAAATAGGCATCCACCAACTTTACAGACAACTTCTCCTTGCTCCTACAACCTCCATCCTTGCACAGTTTGTTATTCTTCTAGGTAACATAGTAACAAATCCAAATTGCTGCTCTCTTTGTAGGCAAGCAAGGCTTTGTTGCAACTGCAATTCTTACTTCTTCTTGAAATGTAGGGACGACAGTACATTCCATCACATCCATCTAGTGTACACAGGTAGGTCCATTGTGGCGGGCAGGCGAGCGGGCGGGCTGCTTTATTGGCTGTTTGCTGTTCCCCTACTCCACTCCACTATTTGACTGTTGTGCTGCATCAATCAATCAATCAATCAATCAATCAATCAATCAATCAATCAATCAATCAATCAGTGGCTGGCTCAGGTGCAGCTCTTTAACTTACCTAAAAGGGAGGGCGGAGAGAAGACAAGGAAGGTGAATGAGGTGTTCCAATGTGAAATGCCGGAAACACAGAAACACAGACGACACACAACAAGAGGTGGCAATCTATTCATTAATTGCATTTAATCAATGAGCTCATTATCACTCATGCATTGTCCAACAGGTGTTGAAATAATGGGATTAAAAGGGGAGATCCCTTCAGAAAGACAGAAACAATAGCAAAGACAAAAAACACTTTTGGAATCTGCTTTTAGTCAACACATAAGGAAAGGGTGCACCGGTCCTGGAAATACTGCAATACCAGGTCAATGCGTGGAGTGGACAGAGCAAGCTCTATTTCCATCTCCCTGTTCTAAAAATCCATTTAATATATGGTCCCCAGATAGGGGACGTATCAGATATTAAACTGATAAGAACAGATACTACACTTGATCTTAGCCAAAAGGCCGAGAAGCGATAACCCGAACGGGCCGCGCGTTGCCCGAGCCTGCCCGATACTGCTGTTCAGCCCTTGCAGCGATTCAGCCTACTTCTAGGCAATTCCATGGGGCCCTGCAGGCTCACACACTCACAGCTACACGGGAGGTGAATAAAGGCCGGAGAGGAAGCCAGACAGGATTTGCTTCTTTTGCTTGCACCACAATGCAGTGCTGAAAGAGGAGGAATCTACATAAAAACGCCTTCCTGGCAACGCCCAAATGCCCTGCTGCCATGCAGATAAACACTGGCAGCGGCAGCAAGTGCATGCCCACAGCCACCCCTTGTTCCTTCACACCTTGTATCAGCTGTAATCCAGTCCAGTCCAGTGCTGCCTGCTGAGCAGCACTGACCAACACTGCCTGGGCCCAGGCTTTTATCTCTGAGGCCCCATTATGATGTCAGAAAGCTGGCTCTGGAATCCTGAGGGCTCCACTATGACACGTGCAAAGTTCCGTCTGAACTTTATATAAGACGGTGAGGCTCAGTCAGTCACTCAGTGTTGCCTGAGAGGGCAACACTGCAACAGCCGGCCGCCAGGCTGTCTTTTTTTTGCACAGCTAGTTGCCTCCAGGAGGCCACAAGAGGGAGACAAGGGACTGCAAAATGGAAAATAGGCATCCACCAACTTTACAGACAACTTCTCCTTGCTCCTACAACCTCCATCCTTGCACAGTTTGTTATTCTTCTAGGTAACATAGTAACAAATCCAAATTGCTGCTCTCTTTGTAGGCAAGCAAGGCTTTGTTGCAACTGCAATTCTTACTTCTTCTTGAAATGTAGGGACGACAGTACATTCCATCACATCCATCTAGTGTACACAGGTAGGTCCATTGTGGCGGGCAGGCGAGCGGGCGGGCTGCTTTATTGGCTGTTTGCTGTTCCCCTACTCCACTCCACTATTTGACTGTTGTGCTGCATCAATCAATCAATCAATCAATCAATCAATCAATCAATCAATCAATCAATCAATCAGTGGCTGGCTCAGGTGCAGCTCTTTAACTTACCTAAAAGGGAGGGCGGAGAGAAGACAAGGAAGGTGAATGAGGTGTTCCAATGTGAAATGCCGGAAACACAGAAACACAGACGACACACAACAAGAGGTGGCAATCTATTCATTAATTGCATTTAATCAATGAGCTCATTATCACTCATGCATTGTCCAACAGGTGTTGAAATAATGGGATTAAAAGGGGAGATCCCTTCAGAAAGACAGAAACAATAGCAAAGACAAAAAACACTTTTGGAATCTGCTTTTAGTCAACACATAAGGAAAGGGTGCACCGGTCCTGGAAATACTGCAATACCAGGTCAATGCGTGGAGTGGACAGAGCAAGCTCTATTTCCATCTCCCTGTTCTAAAAATCCATTTAATATATGGTCCCCAGATAGGGGACGTATCAGATATTAAACTGATAAGAACAGATACTACACTTGATCTTAGCCAAAAGGCCGAGAAGCGATAACCCGAACGGGCCGCGCGTTGCCCGAGCCTGCCCGATACTGCTGTTCAGCCCTTGCAGCGATTCAGCCTACTTCTAGGCAATTCCATGGGGCCCTGCAGGCTCACACACTCACAGCTACACGGGAGGTGAATAAAGGCCGGAGAGGAAGCCAGACAGGATTTGCTTCTTTTGCTTGCACCACAATGCAGTGCTGAAAGAGGAGGAATCTACATAAAAACGCCTTCCTGGCAACGCCCAAATGCCCTGCTGCCATGCAGATAAACACTGGCAGCGGCAGCAAGTGCATGCCCACAGCCACCCCTTGTTCCTTCACACCTTGTATCAGCTGTAATCCAGTCCAGTCCAGTGCTGCCTGCTGAGCAGCACTGACCAACACTGCCTGGGCCCAGGCTTTTATCTCTGAGGCCCCATTATGATGTCAGAAAGCTGGCTCTGGAATCCTGAGGGCTCCACTATGACACGTGCAAAGTTCCGTCTGAACTTTATATAAGACGGTGAGGCTCAGTCAGTCACTCAGTGTTGCCTGAGAGGGCAACACTGCAACAGCCGGCCGCCAGGCTGTCTTTTTTTTGCACAGCTAGTTGCCTCCAGGAGGCCACAAGAGGGAGACAAGGGACTGCAAAATGGAAAATAGGCATCCACCAACTTTACAGACAACTTCTCCTTGCTCCTACAACCTCCATCCTTGCACAGTTTGTTATTCTTCTAGGTAACATAGTAACAAATCCAAATTGCTGCTCTCTTTGTAGGCAAGCAAGGCTTTGTTGCAACTGCAATTCTTACTTCTTCTTGAAATGTAGGGACGACAGTACATTCCATCACATCCATCTAGTGTACACAGGTAGGTCCATTGTGGCGGGCAGGCGAGCGGGCGGGCTGCTTTATTGGCTGTTTGCTGTTCCCCTACTCCACTCCACTATTTGACTGTTGTGCTGCATCAATCAATCAATCAATCAATCAATCAATCAATCAATCAATCAATCAGTGGCTGGCTCAGGTGCAGCTCTTTAACTTACCTAAAAGGGAGGGCGGAGAGAAGACAAGGAAGGTGAATGAGGTGTTCCAATGTGAAATGCCGGAAACACAGAAACACAGACGACACACAACAAGAGGTGGCAATCTATTCATTAATTGCATTTAATCAATGAGCTCATTATCACTCATGCATTGTCCAACAGGTGTTGAAATAATGGGATTAAAAGGGGAGATCCCTTCAGAAAGACAGAAACAATAGCAAAGACAAAAAACACTTTTGGAATCTGCTTTTAGTCAACACATAAGGAAAGGGTGCACCGGTCCTGGAAATACTGCAATACCAGGTCAATGCGTGGAGTGGACAGAGCAAGCTCTATTTCCATCTCCCTGTTCTAAAAATCCATTTAATATATGGTCCCCAGATAGGGGACGTATCAGATATTAAACTGATAAGAACAGATACTACACTTGATCTTAGCCAAAAGGCCGAGAAGCGATAACCCGAACGGGCCGCGCGTTGCCCGAGCCTGCCCGATACTGCTGTTCAGCCCTTGCAGCGATTCAGCCTACTTCTAGGCAATTCCATGGGGCCCTGCAGGCTCACACACTCACAGCTACACGGGAGGTGAATAAAGGCCGGAGAGGAAGCCAGACAGGATTTGCTTCTTTTGCTTGCACCACAATGCAGTGCTGAAAGAGGAGGAATCTACATAAAAACGCCTTCCTGGCAACGCCCAAATGCCCTGCTGCCATGCAGATAAACACTGGCAGCGGCAGCAAGTGCATGCCCACAGCCACCCCTTGTTCCTTCACACCTTGTATCAGCTGTAATCCAGTCCTGTAATCCAGTCCAGTCCAGTGCTGCCTGCTGAGCAGCACTGACCAACACTGCCTGGGCCCAGGCTTTTATCTCTGAGGCCCCATTATGATGTCAGAAAGCTGGCTCTGGAATCCTGAGGGCTCCACTATGACACGTGCAAAGTTCCGTCTGAACTTTATATAAGACGGTGAGGCTCAGTCAGTCACTCAGTGTTGCCTGAGAGGGCAACACTGCAACAGCCGGCCGCCAGGCTGTCTTTTTTTTGCACAGCTAGTTGCCTCCAGGAGGCCACAAGAGGGAGACAAGGGACTGCAAAATGGAAAATAGGCATCCACCAACTTTACAGACAACTTCTCCTTGCTCCTACAACCTCCATCCTTGCACAGTTTGTTATTCTTCTAGGTAACATAGTAACAAATCCAAATTGCTGCTCTCTTTGTAGGCAAGCAAGGCTTTGTTGCAACTGCAATTCTTACTTCTTCTTGAAATGTAGGGACGACAGTACATTCCATCACATCCATCTAGTGTACACAGGTAGGTCCATTGTGGCGGGCAGGCGAGCGGGCGGGCTGCTTTATTGGCTGTTTGCTGTTCCCCTACTCCACTCCACTATTTGACTGTTGTGCTGCATCAATCAATCAATCAATCAATCAATCAATCAATCAATCAATCAATCAATCAATCAGTGGCTGGCTCAGGTGCAGCTCTTTAACTTACCTAAAAGGGAGGGCGGAGAGAAGACAAGGAAGGTGAATGAGGTGTTCCAATGTGAAATGCCGGAAACACAGAAACACAGACGACACACAACAAGAGGTGGCAATCTATTCATTAATTGCATTTAATCAATGAGCTCATTATCACTCATGCATTGTCCAACAGGTGTTGAAATAATGGGATTAAAAGGGGAGATCCCTTCAGAAAGACAGAAACAATAGCAAAGACAAAAAACACTTTTGGAATCTGCTTTTAGTCAACACATAAGGAAAGGGTGCACCGGTCCTGGAAATACTGCAATACCAGGTCAATGCGTGGAGTGGACAGAGCAAGCTCTATTTCCATCTCCCTGTTCTAAAAATCCATTTAATATATGGTCCCCAGATAGGGGACGTATCAGATATTAAACTGATAAGAACAGATACTACACTTGATCTTAGCCAAAAGGCCGAGAAGCGATAACCCGAACGGGCCGCGCGTTGCCCGAGCCTGCCCGATACTGCTGTTCAGCCCTTGCAGCGATTCAGCCTACTTCTAGGCAATTCCATGGGGCCCTGCAGGCTCACACACTCACAGCTACACGGGAGGTGAATAAAGGCCGGAGAGGAAGCCAGACAGGATTTGCTTCTTTTGCTTGCACCACAATGCAGTGCTGAAAGAGGAGGAATCTACATAAAAACGCCTTCCTGGCAACGCCCAAATGCCCTGCTGCCATGCAGATAAACACTGGCAGCGGCAGCAAGTGCATGCCCACAGCCACCCCTTGTTCCTTCACACCTTGTATCAGCTGTAATCCAGTCCAGTCCAGTGCTGCCTGCTGAGCAGCACTGACCAACACTGCCTGGGCCCAGGCTTTTATCTCTGAGGCCCCATTATGATGTCAGAAAGCTGGCTCTGGAATCCTGAGGGCTCCACTATGACACGTGCAAAGTTCCGTCTGAACTTTATATAAGACGGTGAGGCTCAGTCAGTCACTCAGTGTTGCCTGAGAGGGCAACACTGCAACAGCCGGCCGCCAGGCTGTCTTTTTTTTGCACAGCTAGTTGCCTCCAGGAGGCCACAAGAGGGAGACAAGGGACTGCAAAATGGAAAATAGGCATCCACCAACTTTACAGACAACTTCTCCTTGCTCCTACAACCTCCATCCTTGCACAGTTTGTTATTCTTCTAGGTAACATAGTAACAAATCCAAATTGCTGCTCTCTTTGTAGGCAAGCAAGGCTTTGTTGCAACTGCAATTCTTACTTCTTCTTGAAATGTAGGGACGACAGTACATTCCATCACATCCATCTAGTGTACACAGGTAGGTCCATTGTGGCGGGCAGGCGAGCGGGCGGGCTGCTTTATTGGCTGTTTGCTGTTCCCCTACTCCACTCCACTATTTGACTGTTGTGCTGCATCAATCAATCAATCAATCAATCAATCAATCAATCAATCAATCAATCAATCAATCAGTGGCTGGCTCAGGTGCAGCTCTTTAACTTACCTAAAAGGGAGGGCGGAGAGAAGACAAGGAAGGTGAATGAGGTGTTCCAATGTGAAATGCCGGAAACACAGAAACACAGACGACACACAACAAGAGGTGGCAATCTATTCATTAATTGCATTTAATCAATGAGCTCATTATCACTCATGCATTGTCCAACAGGTGTTGAAATAATGGGATTAAAAGGGGAGATCCCTTCAGAAAGACAGAAACAATAGCAAAGACAAAAAACACTTTTGGAATCTGCTTTTGGTCAACACATAAGGAAAGGGTGCACCGGTCCTGGAAATACTGCAATACCAGGTCAATGCGTGGAGTGGACAGAGCAAGCTCTATTTCCATCTCCCTGTTCTAAAAATCCATTTAATATATGGTCCCCAGATAGGGGACGTATCAGATATTAAACTGATAAGAACAGATACTACACTTGATCTTAGCCAAAAGGCCGAGAAGCGATAACCCGAACGGGCCGCGCGTTGCCCGAGCCTGCCCGATACTGCTGTTCAGCCCTTGCAGCGATTCAGCCTACTTCTAGGCAATTCCATGGGGCCCTGCAGGCTCACACACTCACAGCTACACGGGAGGTGAATAAAGGCCGGAGAGGAAGCCAGACAGGATTTGCTTCTTTTGCTTGCACCACAATGCAGTGCTGAAAGAGGAGGAATCTACATAAAAACGCCTTCCTGGCAACGCCCAAATGCCCTGCTGCCATGCAGATAAACACTGGCAGCGGCAGCAAGTGCATGCCCACAGCCACCCCTTGTTCCTTCACACCTTGTATCAGCTGTAATCCAGTCCAGTCCAGTGCTGCCTGCTGAGCAGCACTGACCAACACTGCCTGGGCCCAGGCTTTTATCTCTGAGGCCCCATTATGATGTCAGAAAGCTGGCTCTGGAATCCTGAGGGCTCCACTATGACACGTGCAAAGTTCCGTCTGAACTTTATATAAGACGGTGAGGCTCAGTCAGTCACTCAGTGTTGCCTGAGAGGGCAACACTGCAACAGCCGGCCGCCAGGCTGTCTTTTTTTTGCACAGCTAGTTGCCTCCAGGAGGCCACAAGAGGGAGACAAGGGACTGCAAAATGGAAAATAGGCATCCACCAACTTTACAGACAACTTCTCCTTGCTCCTACAACCTCCATCCTTGCACAGTTTGTTATTCTTCTAGGTAACATAGTAACAAATCCAAATTGCTGCTCTCTTTGTAGGCAAGCAAGGCTTTGTTGCAACTGCAATTCTTACTTCTTCTTGAAATGTAGGGACGACAGTACATTCCATCACATCCATCTAGTGTACACAGGTAGGTCCATTGTGGCGGGCAGGCGAGCGGGCGGGCTGCTTTATTGGCTGTTTGCTGTTCCCCTACTCCACTCCACTATTTGACTGTTGTGCTGCATCAATCAATCAATCAATCAATCAATCAATCAATCAATCAATCAATCAATCAGTGGCTGGCTCAGGTGCAGCTCTTTAACTTACCTAAAAGGGAGGGCGGAGAGAAGACAAGGAAGGTGAATGAGGTGTTCCAATGTGAAATGCCGGAAACACAGAAACACAGACGACACACAACAAGAGGTGGCAATCTATTCATTAATTGCATTTAATCAATGAGCTCATTATCACTCATGCATTGTCCAACAGGTGTTGAAATAATGGGATTAAAAGGGGAGATCCCTTCAGAAAGACAGAAACAATAGCAAAGACAAAAAACACTTTTGGAATCTGCTTTTAGTCAACACATAAGGAAAGGGTGCACCGGTCCTGGAAATACTGCAATACCAGGTCAATGCGTGGAGTGGACAGAGCAAGCTCTATTTCCATCTCCCTGTTCTAAAAATCCATTTAATATATGGTCCCCAGATAGGGGATGTATCAGATATTAAACTGATAAGAACAGATACTACACTTGATCTTAGCCAAAAGGCCGAGAAGCGATAACCCGAACGGGCCGCGCGTTGCCCGAGCCTGCCCGATACTGCTGTTCAGCCCTTGCAGCGATTCAGCCTACTTCTAGGCAATTCCATGGGGCCCTGCAGGCTCACACACTCACAGCTACACGGGAGGTGAATAAAGGCCGGAGAGGAAGCCAGACAGGATTTGCTTCTTTTGCTTGCACCACAATGCAGTGCTGAAAGAGGAGGAATCTACATAAAAACGCCTTCCTGGCAACGCCCAAATGCCCTGCTGCCATGCAGATAAACACTGGCAGCGGCAGCAAGTGCATGCCCACAGCCACCCCTTGTTCCTTCACACCTTGTATCAGCTGTAATCCAGTCCAGTCCAGTGCTGCCTGCTGAGCAGCACTGACCAACACTGCCTGGGCCCAGGCTTTTATCTCTGAGGCCCCATTATGATGTCAGAAAGCTGGCTCTGGAATCCTGAGGGCTCCACTATGACACGTGCAAAGTTCCGTCTGAACTTTATATAAGACGGTGAGGCTCAGTCAGTCACTCAGTGTTGCCTGAGAGGGCAACACTGCAACAGCCGGCCGCCAGGCTGTCTTTTTTTTGCACAGCTAGTTGCCTCCAGGAGGCCACAAGAGGGAGACAAGGGACTGCAAAATGGAAAATAGGCATCCACCAACTTTACAGACAACTTCTCCTTGCTCCTACAACCTCCATCCTTGCACAGTTTGTTATTCTTCTAGGTAACATAGTAACAAATCCAAATTGCTGCTCTCTTTGTAGGCAAGCAAGGCTTTGTTGCAACTGCAATTCTTACTTCTTCTTGAAATGTAGGGACGACAGTACATTCCATCACATCCATCTAGTGTACACAGGTAGGTCCATTGTGGCGGGCAGGCGAGCGGGCGGGCTGCTTTATTGGCTGTTTGCTGTTCCCCTACTCCACTCCACTATTTGACTGTTGTGCTGCATCAATCAATCAATCAATCAATCAATCAATCAATCAATCAATCAATCAATCAATCAATCAATCAGTGGCTGGCTCAGGTGCAGCTCTTTAACTTACCTAAAAGGGAGGGCGGAGAGAAGACAAGGAAGGTGAATGAGGTGTTCCAATGTGAAATGCCGGAAACACAGAAACACAGACGACACACAACAAGAGGTGGCAATCTATTCATTAATTGCATTTAATCAATGAGCTCATTATCACTCATGCATTGTCCAACAGGTGTTGAAATAATGGGATTAAAAGGGGAGATCCCTTCAGAAAGACAGAAACAATAGCAAAGACAAAAAACACTTTTGGAATCTGCTTTTGGTCAACACATAAGGAAAGGGTGCACCGGTCCTGGAAATACTGCAATACCAGGTCAATGCGTGGAGTGGACAGAGCAAGCTCTATTTCCATCTCCCTGTTCTAAAAATCCATTTAATATATGGTCCCCAGATAGGGGACGTATCAGATATTAAACTGATAAGAACAGATACTACACTTGATCTTAGCCAAAAGGCCGAGAAGCGATAACCCGAACGGGCCGCGCGTTGCCCGAGCCTGCCCGATACTGCTGTTCAGCCCTTGCAGCGATTCAGCCTACTTCTAGGCAATTCCATGGGGCCCTGCAGGCTCACACACTCACAGCTACACGGGAGGTGAATAAAGGCCGGAGAGGAAGCCAGACAGGATTTGCTTCTTTTGCTTGCACCACAATGCAGTGCTGAAAGAGGAGGAATCTACATAAAAACGCCTTCCTGGCAACGCCCAAATGCCCTGCTGCCATGCAGATAAACACTGGCAGCGGCAGCAAGTGCATGCCCACAGCCACCCCTTGTTCCTTCACACCTTGTATCAGCTGTAATCCAGTCCAGTCCAGTGCTGCCTGCTGAGCAGCACTGACCAACACTGCCTGGGCCCAGGCTTTTATCTCTGAGGCCCCATTATGATGTCAGAAAGCTGGCTCTGGAATCCTGAGGGCTCCACTATGACACGTGCAAAGTTCCGTCTGAACTTTATATAAGACGGTGAGGCTCAGTCAGTCACTCAGTGTTGCCTGAGAGGGCAACACTGCAACAGCCGGCCGCCAGGCTGTCTTTTTTTTGCACAGCTAGTTGCCTCCAGGAGGCCACAAGAGGGAGACAAGGGACTGCAAAATGGAAAATAGGCATCCACCAACTTTACAGACAACTTCTCCTTGCTCCTACAACCTCCATCCTTGCACAGTTTGTTATTCTTCTAGGTAACATAGTAACAAATCCAAATTGCTGCTCTCTTTGTAGGCAAGCAAGGCTTTGTTGCAACTGCAATTCTTACTTCTTCTTGAAATGTAGGGACGACAGTACATTCCATCACATCCATCTAGTGTACACAGGTAGGTCCATTGTGGCGGGCAGGCGAGCGGGCGGGCTGCTTTATTGGCTGTTTGCTGTTCCCCTACTCCACTCCACTATTTGACTGTTGTGCTGCATCAATCAATCAATCAATCAATCAATCAATCAATCAGTGGCTGGCTCAGGTGCAGCTCTTTAACTTACCTAAAAGGGAGGGCGGAGAGAAGACAAGGAAGGTGAATGAGGTGTTCCAATGTGAAATGCCGGAAACACAGAAACACAGACGACACACAACAAGAGGTGGCAATCTATTCATTAATTGCATTTAATCAATGAGCTCATTATCACTCATGCATTGTCCAACAGGTGTTGAAATAATGGGATTAAAAGGGGAGATCCCTTCAGAAAGACAGAAACAATAGCAAAGACAAAAAACACTTTTGGAATCTGCTTTTAGTCAACACATAAGGAAAGGGTGCACCGGTCCTGGAAATACTGCAATACCAGGTCAATGCGTGGAGTGGACAGAGCAAGCTCTATTTCCATCTCCCTGTTCTAAAAATCCATTTAATATATGGTCCCCAGATAGGGGACGTATCAGATATTAAACTGATAAGAACAGATACTACACTTGATCTTAGCCAAAAGGCCGAGAAGCGATAACCCGAACGGGCCGCGCGTTGCCCGAGCCTGCCCGATACTGCTGTTCAGCCCTTGCAGCGATTCAGCCTACTTCTAGGCAATTCCATGGGGCCCTGCAGGCTCACACACTCACAGCTACACGGGAGGTGAATAAAGGCCGGAGAGGAAGCCAGACAGGATTTGCTTCTTTTGCTTGCACCACAATGCAGTGCTGAAAGAGGAGGAATCTACATAAAAACGCCTTCCTGGCAACGCCCAAATGCCCTGCTGCCATGCAGATAAACACTGGCAGCGGCAGCAAGTGCATGCCCACAGCCACCCCTTGTTCCTTCACACCTTGTATCAGCTGTAATCCAGTCCAGTCCAGTGCTGCCTGCTGAGCAGCACTGACCAACACTGCCTGGGCCCAGGCTTTTATCTCTGAGGCCCCATTATGATGTCAGAAAGCTGGCTCTGGAATCCTGAGGGCTCCACTATGACACGTGCAAAGTTCCGTCTGAACTTTATATAAGACGGTGAGGCTCAGTCAGTCACTCAGTGTTGCCTGAGAGGGCAACACTGCAACAGCCGGCCGCCAGGCTGTCTTTTTTTTGCACAGCTAGTTGCCTCCAGGAGGCCACAAGAGGGAGACAAGGGACTGCAAAATGGAAAATAGGCATCCACCAACTTTACAGACAACTTCTCCTTGCTCCTACAACCTCCATCCTTGCACAGTTTGTTATTCTTCTAGGTAACATAGTAACAAATCCAAATTGCTGCTCTCTTTGTAGGCAAGCAAGGCTTTGTTGCAACTGCAATTCTTACTTCTTCTTGAAATGTAGGGACGACAGTACATTCCATCACATCCATCTAGTGTACACAGGTAGGTCCATTGTGGCGGGCAGGCGAGCGGGCGGGCTGCTTTATTGGCTGTTTGCTGTTCCCCTACTCCACTCCACTATTTGACTGTTGTGCTGCATCAATCAATCAATCAATCAATCAATCAATCAATCAATCAATCAATCAATCAATCAATCAGTGGCTGGCTCAGGTGCAGCTCTTTAACTTACCTAAAAGGGAGGGCGGAGAGAAGACAAGGAAGGTGAATGAGGTGTTCCAATGTGAAATGCCGGAAACACAGAAACACAGACGACACACAACAAGAGGTGGCAATCTATTCATTAATTGCATTTAATCAATGAGCTCATTATCACTCATGCATTGTCCAACAGGTGTTGAAATAATGGGATTAAAAGGGGAGATCCCTTCAGAAAGACAGAAACAATAGCAAAGACAAAAAACACTTTTGGAATCTGCTTTTAGTCAACACATAAGGAAAGGGTGCACCGGTCCTGGAAATACTGCAATACCAGGTCAATGCGTGGAGTGGACAGAGCAAGCTCTATTTCCATCTCCCTGTTCTAAAAATCCATTTAATATATGGTCCCCAGATAGGGGACGTATCAGATATTAAACTGATAAGAACAGATACTACACTTGATCTTAGCCAAAAGGCCGAGAAGCGATAACCCGAACGGGCCGCGCGTTGCCCGAGCCTGCCCGATACTGCTGTTCAGCCCTTGCAGCGATTCAGCCTACTTCTAGGCAATTCCATGGGGCCCTGCAGGCTCACACACTCACAGCTACACGGGAGGTGAATAAAGGCCGGAGAGGAAGCCAGACAGGATTTGCTTCTTTTGCTTGCACCACAATGCAGTGCTGAAAGAGGAGGAATCTACATAAAAACGCCTTCCTGGCAACGCCCAAATGCCCTGCTGCCATGCAGATAAACACTGGCAGCGGCAGCAAGTGCATGCCCACAGCCACCCCTTGTTCCTTCACACCTTGTATCAGCTGTAATCCAGTCCAGTCCAGTGCTGCCTGCTGAGCAGCACTGACCAACACTGCCTGGGCCCAGGCTTTTATCTCTGAGGCCCCATTATGATGTCAGAAAGCTGGCTCTGGAATCCTGAGGGCTCCACTATGACACGTGCAAAGTTCCGTCTGAACTTTATATAAGACGGTGAGGCTCAGTCAGTCACTCAGTGTTGCCTGAGAGGGCAACACTGCAACAGCCGGCCGCCAGGCTGTCTTTTTTTTGCACAGCTAGTTGCCTCCAGGAGGCCACAAGAGGGAGACAAGGGACTGCAAAATGGAAAATAAGCATCCACCAACTTTACAGACAACTTCTCCTTGCTCCTACAACCTCCATCCTTGCACAGTTTGTTATTCTTCTAGGTAACATAGTAACAAATCCAAATTGCTGCTCTCTTTGTAGGCAAGCAAGGCTTTGTTGCAACTGCAATTCATACTTCTTCTTGAAATGTAGGGACGACAGTACATTCCATCACATCCATCTAGTGTACACAGGTAGGTCCATTGTGGCGGGCAGGCGAGCGGGCGGGCTGCTTTATTGGCTGTTTGCTGTTCCCCTACTCCACTCCACTATTTGACTGTTGTGCTGCATCAATCAATCAATCAATCAATCAATCAATCAATCAATCAATCAATCAATCAATCAATCAATCAGTGGCTGGCTCAGGTGCAGCTCTTTAACTTACCTAAAAGGGAGGGCGGAGAGAAGACAAGGAAGGTGAATGAGGTGTTCCAATGTGAAATGCCGGAAACACAGAAACACAGACGACACACAACAAGAGGTGGCAATCTATTCATTAATTGCATTTAATCAATGAGCTCATTATCACTCATGCATTGTCCAACAGGTGTTGAAATAATGGGATTAAAAGGGGAGATCCCTTCAGAAAGACAGAAACAATAGCAAAGACATAAAACACTTTTGGAATCTGCTTTTAGTCAACACATAAGGAAAGGGTGCACCGGTCCTGGAAATACTGCAATACCAGGTCAATGCGTGGAGTGGACAGAGCAAGCTCTATTTCCATCTCCCTGTTCTAAAAATCCATTTAATATATGGTCCCCAGATAGGGGACGTATCAGATATTAAACTGATAAGAACAGATACTACACTTGATCTTAGCCAAAAGGCCGAGAAGCGATAACCCGAACGGGCCGCGCGTTGCCCGAGCCTGCCCGATACTGCTGTTCAGCCCTTGCAGCGATTCAGCCTACTTCTAGGCAATTCCATGGGGCCCTGCAGGCTCACACACTCACAGCTACACGGGAGGTGAATAAAGGCCGGAGAGGAAGCCAGACAGGATTTGCTTCTTTTGCTTGCACCACAATGCAGTGCTGAAAGAGGAGGAATCTACATAAAAACGCCTTCCTGGCAACGCCCAAATGCCCTGCTGCCATGCAGATAAACACTGGCAGCGGCAGCAAGTGCATGCCCACAGCCACCCCTTGTTCCTTCACACCTTGTATCAGCTGTAATCCAGTCCAGTCCAGTGCTGCCTGCTGAGCAGCACTGACCAACACTGCCTGGGCCCAGGCTTTTATCTCTGAGGCCCCATTATGATGTCAGAAAGCTGGCTCTGGAATCCTGAGGGCTCCACTATGACACGTGCAAAGTTCCGTCTGAACTTTATATAAGACGGTGAGGCTCAGTCAGTCACTCAGTGTTGCCTGAGAGGGCAACACTGCAACAGCCGGCCGCCAGGCTGTCTTTTTTTTGCACAGCTAGTTGCCTCCAGGAGGCCACAAGAGGGAGACAAGGGACTGCAAAATGGAAAATAGGCATCCACCAACTTTACAGACAACTTCTCCTTGCTCCTACAACCTCCATCCTTGCACAGTTTGTTATTCTTCTAGGTAACATAGTAACAAATCCAAATTGCTGCTCTCTTTGTAGGCAAGCAAGGCTTTGTTGCAACTGCAATTCTTACTTCTTCTTGAAATGTAGGGACGACAGTACATTCCATCACATCCATCTAGTGTACACAGGTAGGTCCATTGTGGCGGGCAGGCGAGCGGGCGGGCTTCTTTATTGGCTGTTTGCTGTTCCCCTACTCCACTCCACTATTTGACTGTTGTGCTGCATCAATCAATCAATCAATCAATCAATCAATCAATCAATCAATCAATCAATCAATCAGTGGCTGGCTCAGGTGCAGCTCTTTAACTTACCTAAAAGGGAGGGCGGAGAGAAGACAAGGAAGGTGAATGAGGTGTTCCAATGTGAAATGCCGGAAACACAGAAACACAGACGACACACAACAAGAGGTGGCAATCTATTCATTAATTGCATTTAATCAATGAGCTCATTATCACTCATGCATTGTCCAACAGGTGTTGAAATAATGGGATTAAAAGGGGAGATCCCTTCAGAAAGACAGAAACAATAGCAAAGACAAAAAACACTTTTGGAATCTGCTTTTAGTCAACACATAAGGAAAGGGTGCACCGGTCCTGGAAATACTGCAATACCAGGTCAATGCGTGGAGTGGACAGAGCAAGCTCTATTTCCATCTCCCTGTTCTAAAAATCCATTTAATATATGGTCCCCAGATAGGGGACGTATCAGATATTAAACTGATAAGAACAGATACTACACTTGATCTTAGCCAAAAGGCCGAGAAGCGATAACCCGAACGGGCCGCGCGTTGCCCGAGCCTGCCCGATACTGCTGTTCAGCCCTTGCAGCGATTCAGCCTACTTCTAGGCAATTCCATGGGGCCCTGCAGGCTCACACACTCACAGCTACACGGGAGGTGAATAAAGGCCGGAGAGGAAGCCAGACAGGATTTGCTTCTTTTGCTTGCACCACAATGCAGTGCTGAAAGAGGAGGAATCTACATAAAAACGCCTTCCTGGCAACGCCCAAATGCCCTGCTGCCATGCAGATAAACACTGGCAGCGGCAGCAAGTGCATGCCCACAGCCACCCCTTGTTCCTTCACACCTTGTATCAGCTGTAATCCAGTCCAGTCCAGTGCTGCCTGCTGAGCAGCACTGACCAACACTGCCTGGGCCCAGGCTTTTATCTCTGAGGCCCCATTATGATGTCAGAAAGCTGGCTCTGGAATCCTGAGGGCTCCACTATGACACGTGCAAAGTTCCGTCTGAACTTTATATAAGACGGTGAGGCTCAGTCAGTCACTCAGTGTTGCCTGAGAGGGCAACACTGCAACAGCCGGCCGCCAGGCTGTCTTTTTTTTGCACAGCTAGTTGCCTCCAGGAGGCCACAAGAGGGAGACAAGGGACTGCAAAATGGAAAATAGGCATCCACCAACTTTACAGACAACTTCTCCTTGCTCCTACAACCTCCATCCTTGCACAGTTTGTTATTCTTCTAGGTAACATAGTAACAAATCCAAATTGCTGCTCTCTTTGTAGGCAAGCAAGGCTTTGTTGCAACTGCAATTCTTACTTCTTCTTGAAATGTAGGGACGACAGTACATTCCATCACATCCATCTAGTGTACACAGGTAGGTCCATTGTGGCGGGCAGGCGAGCGGGCGGGCTGCTTTATTGGCTGTTTGCTGTTCCCCTACTCCACTCCACTATTTGACTGTTGTGCTGCATCAATCAATCAATCAATCAATCAATCAATCAATCAATCAATCAATCAGTGGCTGGCTCAGGTGCAGCTCTTTTACTTACCTAAAAGGGAGGGCGGAGAGAAGACAAGGAAGGTGAATGAGGTGTTCCAATGTGAAATGCCGGAAACACAGAAACACAGACGACACACAACAAGAGGTGGCAATCTATTCATTAATTGCATTTAATCAATGAGCTCATTATCACTCATGCATTGTCCAACAGGTGTTGAAATAATGGGATTAAAAGGGGAGATCCCTTCAGAAAGACAGAAACAATAGCAAAGACAAAAAACACTTTTGGAATCTGCTTTTAGTCAACACATAAGGAAAGGGTGCACCGGTCCTGGAAATACTGCAATACCAGGTCAATGCGTGGAGTGGACAGAGCAAGCTCTATTTCCATCTCCCTGTTCTAAAAATCCATTTAATATATGGTCCCCAGATAGGGGACGTATCAGATATTAAACTGATAAGAACAGATACTACACTTGATCTTAGCCAAAAGGCCGAGAAGCGATAACCCGAACGGGCCGCGCGTTGCCCGAGCCTGCCCGATACTGCTGTTCAGCCCTTGCAAGCGATTCAGCCTACTTCTAGGCAATTCCATGGGGCCCTGCAGGCTCACACACTCACAGCTACACGGGAGGTGAATAAAGGCCGGAGAGGAAGCCAGACAGGATTTGCTTCTTTTGCTTGCACCACAATGCAGTGCTGAAAGAGGAGGAATCTACATAAAAACGCCTTCCTGGCAACGCCCAAATGCCCTGCTGCCATGCAGATAAACACTGGCAGCGGCAGCAAGTGCATGCCCACAGCCACCCCTTGTTCCTTCACACCTTGTATCAGCTGTAATCCAGTCCAGTCCAGTGCTGCCTGCTGAGCAGCACTGACCAACACTGCCTGGGCCCAGGCTTTTATCTCTGAGGCCCCATTATGATGTCAGAAAGCTGGCTCTGGAATCCTGAGGGCTCCACTATGACACGTGCAAAGTTCCGTCTGAACTTTATATAAGACGGTGAGGCTCAGTCAGTCACTCAGTGTTGCCTGAGAGGGCAACACTGCAACAGCCGGCCGCCAGGCTGTCTTTTTTTTGCACAGCTAGTTGCCTCCAGGAGGCCACAAGAGGGAGACAAGGGACTGCAAAATGGAAAATAGGCATCCACCAACTTTACAGACAACTTCTCCTTGCTCCTACAACCTCCATCCTTGCACAGTTTGTTATTCTTCTAGGTAACATAGTAACAAATCCAAATTGCTGCTCTCTTTGTAGGCAAGCAAGGCTTTGTTGCAACTGCAATTCTTACTTCTTCTTGAAATGTAGGGACGACAGTACATTCCATCACATCCATCTAGTGTACACAGGTAGGTCCATTGTGGCGGGCAGGCGAGCGGGCGGGCTGCTTTATTGGCTGTTTGCTGTTCCCCTACTCCACTCCACTATTTGACTGTTGTGCTGCATCAATCAATCAATCAATCAATCAATCAATCAATCAATCAATCAATCAATCAATCAGTGGCTGGCTCAGGTGCAGCTCTTTAACTTACCTAAAAGGGAGGGCGGAGAGAAGACAAGGAAGGTGAATGAGGTGTTCCAATGTGAAATGCCGGAAACACAGAAACACAGACGACACACAACAAGAGGTGGCAATCTATTCATTAATTGCATTTAATCAATGAGCTCATTATCACTCATGCATTGTCCAACAGGTGTTGAAATAATGGGATTAAAAGGGGAGATCCCTTCAGAAAGACAGAAACAATAGCAAAGACAAAAAACACTTTTGGAATCTGCTTTTAGTCAACACATAAGGAAAGGGTGCACCGGTCCTGGAAATACTGCAATACCAGGTCAATGCGTGGAGTGGACAGAGCAAGCTCTATTTCCATCTCCCTGTTCTAAAAATCCATTTAATATATGGTCCCCAGATAGGGGACGTATCAGATATTAAACTGATAAGAACAGATACTACACTTGATCTTAGCCAAAAGGCCGAGAAGCGATAACCCGAACGGGCCGCGCGTTGCCCGAGCCTGCCCGATACTGCTGTTCAGCCCTTGCAGCGATTCAGCCTACTTCTAGGCAATTCCATGGGGCCCTGCAGGCTCACACACTCACAGCTACACGGGAGGTGAATAAAGGCCGGAGAGGAAGCCAGACAGGATTTGCTTCTTTTGCTTGCACCACAATGCAGTGCTGAAAGAGGAGGAATCTACATAAAAACGCCTTCCTGGCAACGCCCAAATGCCCTGCTGCCATGCAGATAAACACTGGCAGCGGCAGCAAGTGCATGCCCACAGCCACCCCTTGTTCCTTCACACCTTGTATCAGCTGTAATCCAGTCCAGTCCAGTGCTGCCTGCTGAGCAGCACTGACCAATACTGCCTGGGCCCAGGCTTTTATCTCTGAGGCCCCATTATGATGTCAGAAAGCTGGCTCTGGAATCCTGAGGGCTCCACTATGAGACGTGCAAAGTTCCGTCTGAACTTTATATAAGACGGTGAGGCTCAGTCAGTCACTCAGTGTTGCCTGAGAGGGCAACACTGCAACAGCCGGCCGCCAGGCTGTCTTTTTTTTGTACAGCTTGTTGCCTCCAGGAGGCCACAAGAGGGAGACAAGGGACTGCAAAATGGAAAATAGGCATCCACCAACTTTACAGACAACTTCTCCTTGCTCCTACAACCTCCATCCTTGCACAGTTTGTTATTCTTCTAGGTAACATAGTAACAAATCCAAATTGCTGCTCTCTTTGTAGGCAAGCAAGGCTTTGTTGCAACTGCAATTCTTACTTCTTCTTGAAATGTAGGGACGACAGTACATTCCATCACATCCATCTAGTGTACACAGGTAGGTCCATTGTGGCGGGCAGGCGAGCGGGCGGGCTGCTTTATTGGCTGTTTGCTGTTCCCCTACTCCACTCCACTATTTGACTGTTGTGCTGCATCAATCAATCAATCAATCAATCAATCAATCAATCAATCAATCAATCAATCAATCAGTGGCTGGCTCAGGTGCAGCTCTTTAACTTACCTAAAAGGGAGGGCGGAGAGAAGACAAGGAAGGTGAATGAGGTGTTCCAATGTGAAATGCCGGAAACACAGAAACACAGACGACACACAACAAGAGGTGGCAATCTATTCATTAATTGCATTTAATCAATGAGCTCATTATCACTCATGCATTGTCCAACAGGTGTTGAAATAATGGGATTAAAAGGGGAGATCCCTTCAGAAAGACAGAAACAATAGCAAAGACAAAAAACACTTTTGGAATCTGCTTTTAGTCAACACATAAGGAAAGGGTGCACCGGTCCTGGAAATACTGCAATACCAGGTCAATGCGTGGAGTGGACAGAGCAAGCTCTATTTCCATCTCCCTGTTCTAAAAATCCATTTAATATATGGTCCCCAGATAGGGGACGTATCAGATATTAAACTGATAAGAACAGATACTACACTTGATCTTAGCCAAAAGGCCGAGAAGCGATAACCCGAACGGGCCGCGCGTTGCCCGAGCCTGCCCGATACTGCTGTTCAGCCCTTGCAGCGATTCAGCCTACTTCTAGGCAATTCCATGGGGCCCTGCAGGCTCACACACTCACAGCTACACGGGAGGTGAATAAAGGCCGGAGAGGAAGCCAGACAGGATTTGCTTCTTTTGCTTGCACCACAATGCAGTGCTGAAAGAGGAGGAATCTACATAAAAACGCCTTCCTGGCAACGCCCAAATGCCCTGCTGCCATGCAGATAAACACTGGCAGCGGCAGCAAGTGCATGCCCACAGCCACCCCTTGTTCCTTCACACCTTGTATCAGCTGTAATCCAGTCCAGTCCAGTGCTGCCTGCTGAGCAGCACTGACCAACACTGCCTGGGCCCAGGCTTTTATCTCTGAGGCCCCATTATGATGTCAGAAAGCTGGCTCTGGAATCCTGAGGGCTCCACTATGACACGTGCAAAGTTCCGTCTGAACTTTATATAAGACGGTGAGGCTCAGTCAGTCACTCAGTGTTGCCTGAGAGGGCAACACTGCAACAGCCGGCCGCCAGGCTGTCTTTTTTTTTGCACAGCTAGTTGCCTCCAGGAGGCCACAAGAGGGAGACAAGGGACTGCAAAATGGAAAATAGGCATCCACCAACTTTACAGACAACTTCTCCTTGCTCCTACAACCTCCATCCTTGCACAGTTTGTTATTCTTCTAGGTAACATAGTAACAAATCCAAATTGCTGCTCTCTTTGTAGGCAAGCAAGGCTTTGTTGCAACTGCAATTCTTACTTCTTCTTGAAATGTAGGGACGACAGTACATTCCATCACATCCATCTAGTGTACACAGGTAGGTCCATTGTGGCGGGCAGGCGAGCGGGCGGGCTGCTTTATTGGCTGTTTGCTGTTCCCCTACTCCACTCCACTATTTGACTGTTGTGCTGCATCAATCAATCAATCAATCAATCAATCAATCAATCAATCAATCAATCAATCAATCAATCAATCAATCAGTGGCTGGCTCAGGTGCAGCTCTTTAACTTACCTAAAAGGGAGGGCGGAGAGAAGACAAGGAAGGTGAATGAGGTGTTCCAATGTGAAATGCCGGAAACACAGAAACACAGACGACACACAACAAGAGGTGGCAATCTATTCATTAATTGCATTTAATCAATGAGCTCATTATCACTCATGCATTGTCCAACAGGTGTTGAAATAATGGGATTAAAAGGGGAGATCCCTTCAGAAAGACAGAAACAATAGCAAAGACAAAAAACACTTTTGGAATCTGCTTTTAGTCAACACATAAGGAAAGGGTGCACCGGTCCTGGAAATACTGCAATACCAGGTCAATGCGTGGAGTGGACAGAGCAAGCTCTATTTCCATCTCCCTGTTCTAAAAATCCATTTAATATATGGTCCCCAGATAGGGGACGTATCAGATATTAAACTGATAAGAACAGATACTACACTTGATCTTAGCCAAAAGGCCGAGAAGCGATAACCCGAACGGGCCGCGCGTTGCCCGAGCCTGCCCGATACTGCTGTTCAGCCCTTGCAGCGATTCAGCCTACTTCTAGGCAATTCCATGGGGCCCTGCAGGCTCACACACTCACAGCTACACGGGAGGTGAATAAAGGCCGGAGAGGAAGCCAGACAGGATTTGCTTCTTTTGCTTGCACCACAATGCAGTGCTGAAAGAGGAGGAATCTACATAAAAACGCCTTCCTGGCAACGCCCAAATGCCCTGCTGCCATGCAGATAAACACTGGCAGCGGCAGCAAGTGCATGCCCACAGCCACCCCTTGTTCCTTCACACCTTGTATCAGCTGTAATCCAGTCCAGTCCAGTGCTGCCTGCTGAGCAGCACTGACCAACACTGCCTGGGCCCAGGCTTTTATCTCTGAGGCCCCATTATGATGTCAGAAAGCTGGCTCTGGAATCCTGAGGGCTCCACTATGACACGTGCAAAGTTCCGTCTGAACTTTATATAAGACGGTGAGGCTCAGTCAGTCACTCAGTGTTGCCTGAGAGGGCAACACTGCAACAGCCGGCCGCCAGGCTGTCTTTTTTTTGCACAGCTAGTTGCCTCCAGGAGGCCACAAGAGGGAGACAAGGGACTGCAAAATGGAAAATAGGCATCCACCAACTTTACAGACAACTTCTCCTTGCTCCTACAACCTCCATCCTTGCACAGTTTGTTATTCTTCTAGGTAACATAGTAACAAATCCAAATTGCTGCTCTCTTTGTAGGCAAGCAAGGCTTTGTTGCAACTGCAATTCTTACTTCTTCTTGAAATGTAGGGACGACAGTACATTCCATCACATCCATCTAGTGTACACAGGTAGCGGGCAGGCGAGCGGGCGGGCTGCTTTATTGGCTGTTTGCTGTTCCCCTACTCCACTCCACTATTTGACTGTTGTGCTGCATCAATCAATCAATCAATCAATCAATCAATCAATCAATCAGTGGCTGGCTCAGGTGCAGCTCTTTAACTTACCTAAAAGGGAGGGCGGAGAGAAGACAAGGAAGGTGAATGAGGTGTTCCAATGTGAAATGCCGGAAACACAGAAACACAGACGACACACAACAAGAGGTGGCAATCTATTCATTAATTGCATTTAATCAATGAGCTCATTATCACTCATGCATTGTCCAACAGGTGTTGAAATAATGGGATTAAAAGGGGAGATCCCTTCAGAAAGACAGAAACAATAGCAAAGACAAAAAACACTTTTGGAATCTGCTTTTAGTCAACACATAAGGAAAGGGTGCACCGGTCCTGGAAATACTGCAATACCAGGTCAATGCGTGGAGTGGACAGAGCAAGCTCTATTTCCATCTCCCTGTTCTAAAAATCCATTTAATATATGGTCCCCAGATAGGGGACGTATCAGATATTAAACTGATAAGAACAGATACTACACTTGATCTTAGCCAAAAGGCCGAGAAGCGATAACCCGAACGGGCCGCGCGTTGCCCGAGCCTGCCCGATACTGCTGTTCAGCCCTTGCAGCGATTCAGCCTACTTCTAGGCAATTCCATGGGGCCCTGCAGGCTCACACACTCACAGCTACACGGGAGGTGAATAAAGGCCGGAGAGGAAGCCAGACAGGATTTGCTTCTTTTGCTTGCACCACAATGCAGTGCTGAAAGAGGAGGAATCTACATAAAAACGCCTTCCTGGCAACGCCCAAATGCCCTGCTGCCATGCAGATAAACACTGGCAGCGGCAGCAAGTGCATGCCCACAGCCACCCCTTGTTCCTTCACACCTTGTATCAGCTGTAATCCAGTCCAGTCCAGTGCTGCCTGCTGAGCAGCACTGACCAACACTGCCTGGGCCCAGGCTTTTATCTCTGAGGCCCCATTATGATGTCAGAAAGCTGGCTCTGGAATCGTGAGGGCTCCACTATGACACGTGCAAAGTTCCGTCTGAACTTTATATAAGACGGTGAGGCTCAGTCAGTCACTCAGTGTTGCCTGAGAGGGCAACACTGCAACAGCCGGCCGCCAGGCTGTCTTTTTTTTGCACAGCTAGTTGCCTCCAGGAGGCCACAAGAGGGAGACAAGGGACTGCAAAATGGAAAATAGGCATCCACCAACTTTACAGACAACTTCTCCTTGCTCCTACAACCTCAATCCTTGCACAGTTTGTTATTCTTCTAGGTAACATAGTAACAAATCCAAATTGCTGCTCTCTTTGTAGGCAAGCAAGGCTTTGTTGCAACTGCAATTCTTACTTCTTCTTGAAATGTAGGGACGACAGTACATTCCATCACATCCATCTAGTGTACACAGGTAGGTCCATTGTGGCGGGCAGGCGAGCGGGCGGGCTGCTTTATTGGCTGTTTGCTGTTCCCCTACTCCACTCCACTATTTGACTGTTGTGCTGCATCAATCAATCAATCAATCAATCAATCAATCAATCAATCAATCAATCAGTGGCTGGCTCAGGTGCAGCTCTTTAACTTACCTAAAAGGGAGGGCGGAGAGAAGACAAGGAAGGTGAATGAGGTGTTCCAATGTGAAATGCCGGAAACACAGAAACACAGACGACACACAACAAGAGGTGGCAATCTATTCATTAATTGCATTTAATCAATGAGCTCATTATCACTCATGCATTGTCCAACAGGTGTTGAAATAATGGGATTAAAAGGGGAGATCCCTTCAGAAAGACAGAAACAATAGCAAAGACAAAAAACACTTTTGGAATCTGCTTTTAGTCAACACATAAGGAAAGGGTGCACCGGTCCTGGAAATACTGCAATACCAGGTCAATGCGTGGAGTGGACAGAGCAAGCTCTATTTCCATCTCCCTGTTCTAAAAATCCATTTAATATATGGTCCCCAGATAGGGGACGTATCAGATATTAAACTGATAAGAACAGATACTACACTTGATCTTAGCCAAAAGGCCGAGAAGCGATAACCCGAACGGGCCGCGCGTTGCCCGAGCCTGCCCGATACTGCTGTTCAGCCCTTGCAGCGATTCAGCCTACTTCTAGGCAATTCCATGGGGCCCTGCAGGCTCACACACTCACAGCTACACGGGAGGTGAATAAAGGCCGGAGAGGAAGCCAGACAGGATTTGCTTCTTTTGCTTGCACCACAATGCAGTGCTGAAAGAGGAGGAATCTACATAAAAACGCCTTCCTGGCAACGCCCAAATGCCCTGCTGCCATGCAGATACACACTGGCAGCGGCAGCAAGTGCATGCCCACAGCCACCCCTTGTTCCTTCACACCTTGTATCAGCTGTAATCCAGTCCAGTCCAGTGCTGCCTGCTGAGCAGCACTGACCAACACTGCCTGGGCCCAGGCTTTTATCTCTGAGGCCCCATTATGATGTCAGAAAGCTGGCTCTGGAATCGTGAGGGCTCCACTATGACACGTGCAAAGTTCCGTCTGAACTTTATATAAGACGGTGAGGCTCAGTCAGTCACTCAGTGTTGCCTGAGAGGGCAACACTGCAACAGCCGGCCGCCAGGCTGTCTTTTTTTTGCACAGCTAGTTGCCTCCAGGAGGCCACAAGAGGGAGACAAGGGACTGCAAAATGGAAAATAGGCATCCACCAACTTTACAGACAACTTCTCCTTGCTCCTACAACCTCCATCCTTGCACAGTTTGTTATTCTTCTAGGTAACATAGTAACAAATCCAAATTGCTGCTCTCTTTGTAGGCAAGCAAGGCTTTGTTGCAACTGCAATTCTTACTTCTTCTTGAAATGTAGGGACGACAGTACATTCCATCACATCCATCTAGTGTACACAGGTAGGTCCATTGTGGCGGGCAGGCGAGCGGGCGGGCTGCTTTATTGGCTGTTTGCTGTTCCCCTACTCCACTCCACTATTTGACTGTTGTGCTGCATCAATCAATCAATCAATCAATCAATCAATCAATCAATCAATCAATCAATCAATCAATCAATTAATCAGTGGCTGGCTCAGGTGCAGCTCTTTTACTTACCTAAAAGGGAGGGCGGAGAGAAGACAAGGAAGGTGAATGAGGTGTTCCAATGTGAAATGCCGGAAACACAGAAACACAGACGACACACAACAAGAGGTGGCAATCTATTCATTAATTGCATTTAATCAATGAGCTCATTATCACTCATGCATTGTCCAACAGGTGTTGAAATAATGGGATTAAAAGGGGAGATCCCTTCAGAAAGACAGAAACAATAGCAAAGACAAAAAACACTTTTGGAATCTGCTTTTAGTCAACACATAAGGAAAGGGTGCACCGGTCCTGGAAATACTGCAATACCAGGTCAATGCGTGGAGTGGACAGAGCAAGCTCTATTTCCATCTCCCTGTTCTAAAAATCCATTTAATATATGGTCCCCAGATAGGGGACGTATCAGATATTAAACTGATAAGAACAGATACTACACTTGATCTTAGCCAAAAGGCCGAGAAGCGATAACCCGAACGGGCCGCGCGTTGCCCGAGCCTGCCCGATACTGCTGTTCAGCCCTTGCAGCGATTCAGCCTACTTCTAGGCAATTCCATGGGGCCCTGCAGGCTCACACACTCACAGCTACACGGGAGGTGAATAAAGGCCGGAGAGGAAGCCAGACAGGATTTGCTTCTTTTGCTTGCACCACAATGCAGTGCTGAAAGAGGAGGAATCTACATAAAAACGCCTTCCTGGCAACGCCCAAATGCCCTGCTGCCATGCAGATAAACACTGGCAGCGGCAGCAAGTGCATGCCCACAGCCACCCCTTGTTCCTTCACACCTTGTATCAGCTGTAATCCAGTCCAGTCCAGTGCTGCCTGCTGAGCAGCACTGACCAACACTGCCTGGGCCCAGGCTTTTATCTCTGAGGCCCCATTATGATGTCAGAAAGCTGGCTCTGGAATCCTGAGGGCTCCACTATGACACGTGCAAAGTTCCGTCTGAACTTTATATAAGACGGTGAGGCTCAGTCAGTCACTCAGTGTTGCCTGAGAGGGCAACACTGCAACAGCCGGCCGCCAGGCTGTCTTTTTTTTGCACAGCTAGTTGCCTCCAGGAGGCCACAAGAGGGAGACAAGGGACTGCAAAATGGAAAATAGGCATCCACCAACTTTACAGACAACTTCTCCTTGCTCCTACAACCTCCATCCTTGCACAGTTTGTTATTCTTCTAGGTAACATAGTAACAAATCCAAATTGCTGCTCTCTTTGTAGGCAAGCAAGGCTTTGTTGCAACTGCAATTCTTACTTCTTCTTGAAATGTAGGGACGACAGTACATTCCATCACATCCATCTAGTGTACACAGGTAGGTCCATTGTGGCGGGCAGGCGAGCGGGCGGGCTGCTTTATTGGCTGTTTGCTGTTCCCCTACTCCACTCCACTATTTGACTGTTGTGCTGCATCAATCAATCAATCAATCAATCAATCAATCAATCAATCAATCAATCAGTGGCTGGCTCAGGTGCAGCTCTTTAACTTACCTAAAAGGGAGGGCGGAGAGAAGACAAGGAAGGTGAATGAGGTGTTCCAATGTGAAATGCCGGAAACACAGAAACACAGACGACACACAACAAGAGGTGGCAATCTATTCATTAATTGCATTTAATCAATGAGCTCATTATCACTCATGCATTGTCCAACAGGTGTTGAAATAATGGGATTAAAAGGGGAGATCCCTTCAGAAAGACAGAAACAATAGCAAAGACAAAAAACACTTTTGGAATCTGCTTTTAGTCAACACATAAGGAAAGGGTGCACCGGTCCTGGAAATACTGCAATACCAGGTCAATGCGTGGAGTGGACAGAGCAAGCTCTATTTCCATCTCCCTGTTCTAAAAATCCATTTAATATATGGTCCCCAGATAGGGGACGTATCAGATATTAAACTGATAAGAACAGATACTACACTTGATCTTAGCCAAAAGGCCGAGAAGCGATAACCCGAACGGGCCGCGCGTTGCCCGAGCCTGCCCGATACTGCTGTTCAGCCCTTGCAGCGATTCAGCCTACTTCTAGGCAATTCCATGGGGCCCTGCAGGCTCACACACTCACAGCTACACAGGAGGTGAATAAAGGCCGGAGAGGAAGCCAGACAGGATTTGCTTCTTTTGCTTGCACCACAATGCAGTGCTGAAAGAGGAGGAATCTACATAAAAACGCCTTCCTGGCAACGCCCAAATGCCCTGCTGCCATGCAGATAAACACTGGCAGCGGCAGCAAGTGCATGCCCACAGCCACCCCTTGTTCCTTCACACCTTGTATCAGCTGTAATCCAGTCCAGTCCAGTGCTGCCTGCTGAGCAGCACTGACCAATACTGCCTGGGCCCAGGCTTTTATCTCTGAGGCCCCATTATGATGTCAGAAAGCTGGCTCTGGAATCCTGAGGGCTCCACTATGAGACGTGCAAAGTTCCGTCTGAACTTTATATAAGACGGTGAGGCTCAGTCAGTCACTCAGTGTTGCCTGAGAGGGCAACACTGCAACAGCCGGCCGCCAGGCTGTCTTTTTTTTGTACAGCTTGTTGCCTCCAGGAGGCCACAAGAGGGAGACAAGGGACTGCAAAATGGAAAATAGGCATCCACCAACTTTACAGACAACTTCTCCTTGCTCCTACAACCTCCATCCTTGCACAGTTTGTTATTCTTCTAGGTAACATAGTAACAAATCCAAATTGCTGCTCTCTTTGTAGGCAAGCAAGGCTTTGTTGCAACTGCAATTCTTACTTCTTCTTGAAATGTAGGGACGACAGTACATTCCATCACATCCATCTAGTGTACACAGGTAGGTCCATTGTGGCGGGCAGGCGAGCGGGCGGGCTGCTTTATTGGCTGTTTGCTGTTCCCCTACTCCACTCCACTATTTGACTGTTGTGCTGCATCAATCAATCAATCAATCAATCAATCAATCAATCAATCAATCAATCAATCAGTGGCTGGCTCAGGTGCAGCTCTTTAACTTACCTAAAAGGGAGGGCGGAGAGAAGACAAGGAAGGTGAATGAGGTGTTCCAATGTGAAATGCCGGAAACACAGAAACACAGACGACACACAACAAGAGGTGGCAATCTATTCATTAATTGCATTTAATCAATGAGCTCATTATCACTCATGCATTGTCCAACAGGTGTTGAAATAATGGGATTAAAAGGGGAGATCCCTTCAGAAAGACAGAAACAATAGCAAAGACAAAAAACACTTTTGGAATCTGCTTTTAGTCAACACATAAGGAAAGGGTGCACCGGTCCTGGAAATACTGCAATACCAGGTCAATGCGTGGAGTGGACAGAGCAAGCTCTATTTCCATCTCCCTGTTCTAAAAATCCATTTAATATATGGTCCCCAGATAGGGGACGTATCAGATATTAAACTGATAAGAACAGATACTACACTTGATCTTAGCCAAAAGGCCGAGAAGCGATAACCCGAACGGGCCGCGCGTTGCCCGAGCCTGCCCGATACTGCTGTTCAGCCCTTGCAGCGATTCAGCCTACTTCTAGGCAATTCCATGGGGCCCTGCAGGCTCACACACTCACAGCTACACGGGAGGTGAATAAAGGCCGGAGAGGAAGCCAGACAGGATTTGCTTCTTTTGCTTGCACCACAATGCAGTGCTGAAAGAGGAGGAATCTACATAAAAACGCCTTCCTGGCAACGCCCAAATGCCCTGCTGCCATGCAGATAAACACTGGCAGCGGCAGCAAGTGCATGCCCACAGCCACCCCTTGTTCCTTCACACCTTGTATCAGCTGTAATCCAGTCCAGTCCAGTGCTGCCTGCTGAGCAGCACTGACCAACACTGCCTGGGCCCAGGCTTTTATCTCTGAGGCCCCATTATGATGTCAGAAAGCTGGCTCTGGAATCCTGAGGGCTCCACTATGACACGTGCAAAGTTCCGTCTGAACTTTATATAAGACGGTGAGGCTCAGTCAGTCACTCAGTGTTGCCTGAGAGGGCAACACTGCAACAGCCGGCCGCCAGGCTGTCTTTTTTTTTGCACAGCTAGTTGCCTCCAGGAGGCCACAAGAGGGAGACAAGGGACTGCAAAATGGAAAATAGGCATCCACCAACTTTACAGACAACTTCTCCTTGCTCCTACAACCTCCATCCTTGCACAGTTTGTTATTCTTCTAGGTAACATAGTAACAAATCCAAATTGCTGCTCTCTTTGTAGGCAAGCAAGGCTTTGTTGCAACTGCAATTCTTACTTCTTCTTGAAATGTAGGGACGACAGTACATTCCATCACATCCATCTAGTGTACACAGGTAGGTCCATTGTGGCGGGCAGGCGAGCGGGCGGGCTGCTTTATTGGCTGTTTGCTGTTCCCCTACTCCACTCCACTATTTGACTGTTGTGCTGCATCAATCAATCAATCAATCAATCAATCAATCAATCAATCAATCAATCAATCAATCAATCAATCAATCAGTGGCTGGCTCAGGTGCAGCTCTTTAACTTACCTAAAAGGGAGGGCGGAGAGAAGACAAGGAAGGTGAATGAGGTGTTCCAATGTGAAATGCCGGAAACACAGAAACACAGACGACACACAACAAGAGGTGGCAATCTATTCATTAATTGCATTTAATCAATGAGCTCATTATCACTCATGCATTGTCCAACAGGTGTTGAAATAATGGGATTAAAAGGGGAGATCCCTTCAGAAAGACAGAAACAATAGCAAAGACAAAAAACACTTTTGGAATCTGCTTTTAGTCAACACATAAGGAAAGGGTGCACCGGTCCTGGAAATACTGCAATACCAGGTCAATGCGTGGAGTGGACAGAGCAAGCTCTATTTCCATCTCCCTGTTCTAAAAATCCATTTAATATATGGTCCCCAGATAGGGGACGTATCAGATATTAAACTGATAAGAACAGATACTACACTTGATCTTAGCCAAAAGGCCGAGAAGCGATAACCCGAACGGGCCGCGCGTTGCCCGAGCCTGCCCGATACTGCTGTTCAGCCCTTGCAGCGATTCAGCCTACTTCTAGGCAATTCCATGGGGCCCTGCAGGCTCACACACTCACAGCTACACGGGAGGTGAATAAAGGCCGGAGAGGAAGCCAGACAGGATTTGCTTCTTTTGCTTGCACCACAATGCAGTGCTGAAAGAGGAGGAATCTACATAAAAACGCCTTCCTGGCAACGCCCAAATGCCCTGCTGCCATGCAGATAAACACTGGCAGCGGCAGCAAGTGCATGCCCACAGCCACCCCTTGTTCCTTCACACCTTGTATCAGCTGTAATCCAGTCCAGTCCAGTGCTGCCTGCTGAGCAGCACTGACCAACACTGCCTGGGCCCAGGCTTTTATCTCTGAGGCCCCATTATGATGTCAGAAAGCTGGCTCTGGAATCCTGAGGGCTCCACTATGACACGTGCAAAGTTCCGTCTGAACTTTATATAAGACGGTGAGGCTCAGTCAGTCACTCAGTGTTGCCTGAGAGGGCAACACTGCAACAGCCGGCCGCCAGGCTGTCTTTTTTTTGCACAGCTAGTTGCCTCCAGGAGGCCACAAGAGGGAGACAAGGGACTGCAAAATGGAAAATAGGCATCCACCAACTTTACAGACAACTTCTCCTTGCTCCTACAACCTCCATCCTTGCACAGTTTGTTATTCTTCTAGGTAACATAGTAACAAATCCAAATTGCTGCTCTCTTTGTAGGCAAGCAAGGCTTTGTTGCAACTGCAATTCTTACTTCTTCTTGAAATGTAGGGACGACAGTACATTCCATCACATCCATCTAGTGTACACAGGTAGGTCCATTGTGGCGGGCAGGCGAGCGGGCGGGCTGCTTTATTGGCTGTTTGCTGTTCCCCTACTCCACTCCACTATTTGACTGTTGTGCTGCATCAATCAATCAATCAATCAATCAATCAATCAATCAGTGGCTGGCTCAGGTGCAGCTCTTTAACTTACCTAAAAGGGAGGGCGGAGAGAAGACAAGGAAGGTGAATGAGGTGTTCCAATGTGAAATGCCGGAAACACAGAAACACAGACGACACACAACAAGAGGTGGCAATCTATTCATTAATTGCATTTAATCAATGAGCTCATTATCACTCATGCATTGTCCAACAGGTGTTGAAATAATGGGATTAAAAGGGGAGATCCCTTCAGAAAGACAGAAACAATAGCAAAGACAAAAAACACTTTTGGAATCTGCTTTTAGTCAACACATAAGGAAAGGGTGCACCGGTCCTGGAAATACTGCAATACCAGGTCAATGCGTGGAGTGGACAGAGCAAGCTCTATTTCCATCTCCCTGTTCTAAAAATCCATTTAATATATGGTCCCCAGATAGGGGACGTATCAGATATTAAACTGATAAGAACAGATACTACACTTGATCTTAGCCAAAAGGCCGAGAAGCGATAACCCGAACGGGCCGCGCGTTGCCCGAGCCTGCCCGATACTGCTGTTCAGCCCTTGCAGCGATTCAGCCTACTTCTAGGCAATTCCATGGGGCCCTGCAGGCTCACACACTCACAGCTACACGGGAGGTGAATAAAGGCCGGAGAGGAAGCCAGACAGGATTTGCTTCTTTTGCTTGCACCACAATGCAGTGCTGAAAGAGGAGGAATCTACATAAAAACGCCTTCCTGGCAACGCCCAAATGCCCTGCTGCCATGCAGATAAACACTGGCAGCGGCAGCAAGTGCATGCCCACAGCCACCCCTTGTTCCTTCACACCTTGTATCAGCTGTAATCCAGTCCAGTCCAGTGCTGCCTGCTGAGCAGCACTGACCAACACTGCCTGGGCCCAGGCTTTTATCTCTGAGGCCCCATTATGATGTCAGAAAGCTGGCTCTGGAATCGTGAGGGCTCCACTATGACACGTGCAAAGTTCCGTCTGAACTTTATATAAGACGGTGAGGCTCAGTCAGTCACTCAGTGTTGCCTGAGAGGGCAACACTGCAACAGCCGGCCGCCAGGCTGTCTTTTTTTTGCACAGCTAGTTGCCTCCAGGAGGCCACAAGAGGGAGACAAGGGACTGCAAAATGGAAAATAGGCATCCACCAACTTTACAGACAACTTCTCCTTGCTCCTACAACCTCAATCCTTGCACAGTTTGTTATTCTTCTAGGTAACATAGTAACAAATCCAAATTGCTGCTCTCTTTGTAGGCAAGCAAGGCTTTGTTGCAACTGCAATTCTTACTTCTTCTTGAAATGTAGGGACGACAGTACATTCCATCACATCCATCTAGTGTACACAGGTAGGTCCATTGTGGCGGGCAGGCGAGCGGGCGGGCTGCTTTATTGGCTGTTTGCTGTTCCCCTACTCCACTCCACTATTTGACTGTTGTGCTGCATCAATCAATCAATCAATCAATCAATCAATCAATCAATCAATCAATCAATCAATCAATCAATCAGTGGCTGGCTCAGGTGCAGCTCTTTAACTTACCTAAAAGGGAGGGCGGAGAGAAGACAAGGAAGGTGAATGAGGTGTTCCAATGTGAAATGCCGGAAACACAGAAACACAGACGACACACAACAAGAGGTGGCAATCTATTCATTAATTGCATTTAATCAATGAGCTCATTATCACTCATGCATTGTCCAACAGGTGTTGAAATAATGGGATTAAAAGGGGAGATCCCTTCAGAAAGACAGAAACAATAGCAAAGACAAAAAACACTTTTGGAATCTGCTTTTAGTCAACACATAAGGAAAGGGTGCACCGGTCCTGGAAATACTGCAATACCAGGTCAATGCGTGGAGTGGACAGAGCAAGCTCTATTTCCATCTCCCTGTTCTAAAAATCCATTTAATATATGGTCCCCAGATAGGGGACGTATCAGATATTAAACTGATAAGAACAGATACTACACTTGATCTTAGCCAAAAGGCCGAGAAGCGATAACCCGAACGGGCCGCGCGTTGCCCGAGCCTGCCCGATACTGCTGTTCAGCCCTTGCAGCGATTCAGCCTACTTCTAGGCAATTCCATGGGGCCCTGCAGGCTCACACACTCACAGCTACACGGGAGGTGAATAAAGGCCGGAGAGGAAGCCAGACAGGATTTGCTTCTTTTGCTTGCACCACAATGCAGTGCTGAAAGAGGAGGAATCTACATAAAAACGCCTTCCTGGCAACGCCCAAATGCCCTGCTGCCATGCAGATACACACTGGCAGCGGCAGCAAGTGCATGCCCACAGCCACCCCTTGTTCCTTCACACCTTGTATCAGCTGTAATCCAGTCCAGTCCAGTGCTGCCTGCTGAGCAGCACTGACCAACACTGCCTGGGCCCAGGCTTTTATCTCTGAGGCCCCATTATGATGTCAGAAAGCTGGCTCTGGAATCGTGAGGGCTCCACTATGACACGTGCAAAGTTCCGTCTGAACTTTATATAAGACGGTGAGGCTCAGTCAGTCACTCAGTGTTGCCTGAGAGGGCAACACTGCAACAGCCGGCCGCCAGGCTGTCTTTTTTTTGCACAGCTAGTTGCCTCCAGGAGGCCACAAGAGGGAGACAAGGGACTGCAAAATGGAAAATAGGCATCCACCAACTTTACAGACAACTTCTCCTTGCTCCTACAACCTCAATCCTTGCACAGTTTGTTATTCTTCTAGGTAACATAGTAACAAATCCAAATTGCTGCTCTCTTTGTAGGCAAGCAAGGCTTTGTTGCAACTGCAATTCTTACTTCTTCTTGAAATGTAGGGACGACAGTACATTCCATCACATCCATCTAGTGTACACAGGTAGGTCCATTGTGGCGGGCAGGCGAGCGGGCGGGCTGCTTTATTGGCTGTTTGCTGTTCCCCTACTCCACTCCACTATTTGACTGTTGTGCTGCATCAATCAATCAATCAATCAATCAATCAATCAATCAATCAATCAATCAATCAATCAATCAATCAATCAATCAATCAATCAGTGGCTGGCTCAGGTGCAGCTCTTTAACTTACCTAAAAGGGAGGGCGGAGAGAAGACAAGGAAGGTGAATGAGGTGTTCCAATGTGAAATGCCGGAAACACAGAAACACAGACGACACACAACAAGAGGTGGCAATCTATTCATTAATTGCATTTAATCAATGAGCTCATTATCACTCATGCATTGTCCAACAGGTGTTGAAATAATGGGATTAAAAGGGGAGATCCCTTCAGAAAGACAGAAACAATAGCAAAGACAAAAAACACTTTTGGAATCTGCTTTTAGTCAACACATAAGGAAAGGGTGCACCCAGTGGCGTAACTACCGCGGTAGCAGCAGTAGCGGCTGCTACGGGGCCCGGGGCTTGAGGGGGCCCGGTGGCGCCGCTAGCAGCCGTTATGGCTACTACAGCGGTAGCGTCGCTACTGTGGGGCCCGCGACGCCGAGCCTTACACAGGCCATCTCATGCCTGTAGGTGTCGCTAGCACCGGAGGGGGCCCCAGTGCTAGCGGCAGCCAAATACATGAATGGCCGGGCATGTTCCGTGCCTGACCATCCAGTGCCTTACAATGACACTGATTGGCTAGCGGCGCGATGACATCATCGCGCCGCTTCCATGCTTGGAAGGCGCTGATTGGCGGGGCAAGTCATTCTGCCCCGCCAATCAGCGTCATTGGAGGACGCTCGTTCAACTCCTGCAGACATGCTCAGAAGAGAGCATGTCTGCATCGCCAGTGAACAGCGTGGGAACCGGAGAATGTGAGTATGTCAAGTTTTTGTTTTTTTTCCCCTCATAAAAATGTGAATGGCATTATCTATGAGGGGGGGAGGGGGAGGGGGGGGGGTCATCTTTATGTGGGCTATTATATATAGGGGGTCTATATGTGGGGCAGTAGCTACAGGGGGTGTCTATATGTGGGGGTGTGGGCCATTATATACAGGGGGCTCTATATGTGGGCCATTATATACAGGGGGGTCTATATGTGGGGGTGTGGGCCACTATATACAGGGGGCTCTATATGTGGGGGTGTGGGCCACTATATACAGGGGGCTCTATATGTGGGCCATTATATACAGGGGGCTCTATATGTGGGCCACTATATACAGGGGGGGTCCATATGTGGCCCACTATATACAGGGGGGTCTATATGTGGGCCACTATATACAGGGGGGTCTATATGTGGGACACTATATACAGGGGTGGGTTACCTGTGGGGCACTAGCAACAGGGTGGCTATATGTAGTGCACAGTCTACAGGGGTGGGCTATATGTGGGACACTATATACAGGGGGAGCTATATGTGAGACACTATATACAGAGGTGGGCTATACGTGGAGCACTAACTATAGGGGAAGCTATATGTAGGGCAGCACGGTGGCTCAGTGGTTAGCACTATTGCCTTGCAGCTCTGGAGTCCATATGTGGGCACTATCTACAGGGGCTTCTATGTAGGTCACTATCTACAGGGGACATGTTGTGTGTTTGTGACAGTTATATTTAGATGTGTTGAGAATTTTAACTTCGTTTTATAGGTGCAGAAATGTTTTAAAAGTGAGAAGCTGAAGACATCTAAACGGAAAACTGCAGAAATGGGTCATGGCCGGGAGAAATCCATCATAGAGGTCTGGACCGGAGGGAGAAGAAAAGAACTAGAATCTGAGACGTCACCGGTGAGTCACTTAATATAAATGTTTATTCTGCCTCTAATCAGTATTGTAGTCACTGTATGATCTGCAGCGAGATGATGGTGATAGGATTTTTTTTGTGAAACCGCATCTCCCAGCATATCCTTACCATTGTTCCGGCCATGCTGGGAGCTGTAGTTTTACGCCGTACAAACTTATACGCAGTGGCGTAACTACCGCTATAGCAGCCGTAGCGACTTCTACAGGGCCTGCAGCATGAGGGGGCCCGTGCCACCCGCCGGCACGGCCCCCTCCCATGGCCGCAGGCTCCGCTAGCAGCCGCTATGGCTGCTACAGCGCGACGCCACTGAAGGGGTTGTTCCTACATAAGACATGTATCCCCTATCCACAGGATAGGGGATACATGTGTGATCGCTGGCAGCGATGAGGAGAACGGGGGACCGAAAGTCCCCCCTAAGTTCTCCATGACAAACCTCGGACTTCCGGGGTCTGTGTCGGCAGCTCCGTAGAAATGAATGGAGCGCCGGTCGCGCTTGTGCGCATGCGTGACCAGCGCTCCTTTCATTTTTATTGAACTGCGCAGACGCCGGAAGTCCGAGGTTAGTCATGGAGAACTTCGGGGGACTTTCGGTCCCCCGTTCTCCTTATCGCTGCCAGTGATCACACATGTATCCCCTATCCTGTGGATAGGGGATGCATGTCTTTTGTAGGACAAACTATAGGACGTTTTTTTTTGGGGGGGGGGGGGCTATATAGCGTTATCTACAGGGGGGGCTGTATGGCGTTATCTACAGGGGGGCTGTATGGCGTTATCTACAGGGGGGCTGTATGGCGTTATCTACAGAGGGAGTCTGTATGGCGTTATCTACAGGGGGGCTGTATGGCGTTATCTGCAGGGGCTGTGTATGGTGCTATCTATAGGGGGGCGCTGTGTGGTGGAATCTATAGGGAGGCACTATCTACAAGGGGGGGGGGGGTTGTGTGATACCCAGCAGAGGGGGGGGCCCCAGTCAAAAGTTTGCTATGGGGCCCAGTCTTTCCTAGTTACGCCCCTGGGTGCACCGGTCCTGGAAATACTGCAATACCAGGTCAATGCGTGGAGTGGACAGAGCAAGCTCTATTTCCATCTCCCTGTTCTAAAAATCCATTTAATATATGGTCCCCAGATAGGGGACGTATCAGATATTAAACTGATAAGAACAGATACTACACTTGATCTTAGCCAAAAGGCCGAGAAGCGATAACCCGAACGGGCCGCGCGTTGCCCGAGCCTGCCCGATACTGCTGTTCAGCCCTTGCAGCGATTCAGCCTACTTCTAGGCAATTCCATGGGGCCCTGCAGGCTCACACACTCACAGCTACACGGGAGGTGAATAAAGGCCGGAGAGGAAGCCAGACAGGATTTGCTTCTTTTGCTTGCACCACAATGCAGTGCTGAAAGAGGAGGAATCTACATAAAAACGCCTTCCTGGCAACGCCCAAATGCCCTGCTGCCATGCAGATAAACACTGGCAGCGGCAGCAAGTGCATGCCCACAGCCACCCCTTGTTCCTTCACACCTTGTATCAGCTGTAATCCAGTCCAGTCCAGTGCTGCCTGCTGAGCAGCACTGACCAACACTGCCTGGGCCCAGGCTTTTATCTCTGAGGCCCCATTATGATGTCAGAAAGCTGGCTCTGGAATCCTGAGGGCTCCACTATGACACGTGCAAAGTTCCGTCTGAACTTTATATAAGACGGTGAGGCTCAGTCAGTCACTCAGTGTTGCCTGAGAGGGCAACAATGCAACAGCCGGCCGCCAGGCTGTCTTTTTTTTGCACAGCTAGTTGCCTCCAGGAGGCCACAAGAGGGAGACAAGGGACTGCAAAATGGAAAATAGGCATCCACCAACTTTACAGACAACTTCTCCTTGCTCCTACAACCTCCATCCTTGCACAGTTTGTTATTCTTCTAGGTAACATAGTAACAAATCCAAATTGCTGCTCTCTTTGTAGGCAAGCAAGGCTTTGTTGCAACTGCAATTCTTACTTCTTCTTGAAATGTAGGGACGACAGTACATTCCATCACATCCATCTAGTGTACACAGGTAGGTCCATTGTGGCGGGCAGGCGAGCGGGCGGGCTGCTTTATTGGCTGTTTGCTGTTCCCCTACTCCACTCCACTATTTGACTGTTGTGCTGCATCAATCAATCAATCAATCAATCAATCAATCAATCAGTGGCTGGCTCAGGTGCAGCTCTTTAACTTACCTAAAAGGGAGGGCGGAGAGAAGACAAGGAAGGTGAATGAGGTGTTCCAATGTGAAATGCCGGAAACACAGAAACACAGACGACACACAACAAGAGGTGGCAATCTATTCATTAATTGCATTTAATCAATGAGCTCATTATCACTCATGCATTGTCCAACAGGTGTTGAAATAATGGGATTAAAAGGGGAGATCCCTTCAGAAAGACAGAAACAATAGCAAAGACAAAAAACACTTTTGGAATCTGCTTTTAGTCAACACATAAGGAAAGGGTGCACCGGTCCTGGAAATACTGCAATACCAGGTCAATGCGTGGAGTGGACAGAGCAAGCTCTATTTCCATCTCCCTGTTCTAAAAATCCATTTAATATATGGTCCCCAGATAGGGGACGTATCAGATATTAAACTGATAAGAACAGATACTACACTTGATCTTAGCCAAAAGGCCGAGAAGCGATAACCCGAACGGGCCGCGCGTTGCCCGAGCCTGCCCGATACTGCTGTTCAGCCCTTGCAGCGATTCAGCCTACTTCTAGGCAATTCCATGGGGCCCTGCAGGCTCACACACTCACAGCTACACGGGAGGTGAATAAAGGCCGGAGAGGAAGCCAGACAGGATTTGCTTCTTTTGCTTGCACCACAATGCAGTGCTGAAAGAGGAGGAATCTACATAAAAACGCCTTCCTGGCAACGCCCAAATGCCCTGCTGCCATGCAGATAAACACTGGCAGCGGCAGCAAGTGCATGCCCACAGCCACCCCTTGTTCCTTCACACCTTGTATCAGCTGTAATCCAGTCCAGTCCAGTGCTGCCTGCTGAGCAGCACTGACCAACACTGCCTGGGCCCAGGCTTTTATCTCTGAGGCCCCATTATGATGTCAGAAAGCTGGCTCTGGAATCCTGAGGGCTCCACTATGACACGTGCAAAGTTCCGTCTGAACTTTATATAAGACGGTGAGGCTCAGTCAGTCACTCAGTGTTGCCTGAGAGGGCAACACTGCAACAGCCGGCCGCCAGGCTGTCTTTTTTTTGCACAGCTAGTTGCCTCCAGGAGGCCACAAGAGGGAGACAAGGGACTGCAAAATGGAAAATAGGCATCCACCAACTTTACAGACAACTTCTCCTTGCTCCTACAACCTCCATCCTTGCACAGTTTGTTATTCTTCTAGGTAACATAGTAACAAATCCAAATTGCTGCTCTCTTTGTAGGCAAGCAAGGCTTTGTTGCAACTGCAATTCTTACTTCTTCTTGAAATGTAGGGACGACAGTACATTCCATCACATCCATCTAGTGTACACAGGTAGGTCCATTGTGGCGGGCAGGCGAGCGGGCGGGCTGCTTTATTGGCTGTTTGCTGTTCCCCTACTCCACTCCACTATTTGACTGTTGTGCTGCATCAATCAATCAATCAATCAATCAATCAATCAATCAATCAATCAATCAATCAATCAATCAATCAATCAATCAATCAATCAATCAGTGGCTGGCTCAGGTGCAGCTCTTTAACTTACCTAAAAGGGAGGGCGGAGAGAAGACAAGGAAGGTGAATGAGGTGTTCCAATGTGAAATGCCGGAAACACAGAAACACAGACGACACACAACAAGAGGTGGCAATCTATTCATTAATTGCATTTAATCAATGAGCTCATTATCACTCATGCATTGTCCAACAGGTGTTGAAATAATGGGATTAAAAGGGGAGATCCCTTCAGAAAGACAGAAACAATAGCAAAGACAAAAAACACTTTTGGAATCTGCTTTTAGTCAACACATAAGGAAAGGGTGCACCGGTCCTGGAAATACTGCAATACCAGGTCAATGCGTGGAGTGGACAGAGCAAGCTCTATTTCCATCTCCCTGTTCTAAAAATCCATTTAATATATGGTCCCCAGATAGGGGACGTATCAGATATTAAACTGATAAGAACAGATACTACACTTGATCTTAGCCAAAAGGCCGAGAAGCGATAACCCGAACGGGCCGCGCGTTGCCCGAGCCTGCCCGATACTGCTGTTCAGCCCTTGCAGCGATTCAGCCTACTTCTAGGCAATTCCATGGGGCCCTGCAGGCTCACACACTCACAGCTACACGGGAGGTGAATAAAGGCCGGAGAGGAAGCCAGACAGGATTTGCTTCTTTTGCTTGCACCACAATGCAGTGCTGAAAGAGGAGGAATCTACATAAAAACGCCTTCCTGGCAACGCCCAAATGCCCTGCTGCCATGCAGATAAACACTGGCAGCGGCAGCAAGTGCATGCCCACAGCCACCCCTTGTTCCTTCACACCTTGTATCAGCTGTAATCCAGTCCAGTCCAGTGCTGCCTGCTGAGCAGCACTGACCAACACTGCCTGGGCCCAGGCTTTTATCTCTGAGGCCCCATTATGATGTCAGAAAGCTGGCTCTGGAATCCTGAGGGCTCCACTATGACACGTGCAAAGTTCCGTCTGAACTTTATATAAGACGGTGAGGCTCAGTCAGTCACTCAGTGTTGCCTGAGAGGGCAACACTGCAACAGCCGGCCGCCAGGCTGTCTTTTTTTTGCACAGCTAGTTGCCTCCAGGAGGCCACAAGAGGGAGACAAGGGACTGCAAAATGGAAAATAGGCATCCACCAACTTTACAGACAACTTCTCCTTGCTCCTACAACCTCCATCCTTGCACAGTTTGTTATTCTTCTAGGTAACATAGTAACAAATCCAAATTGCTGCTCTCTTTGTAGGCAAGCAAGGCTTTGTTGCAACTGCAATTCTTACTTCTTCTTGAAATGTAGGGACGACAGTACATTCCATCACATCCATCTAGTGTACACAGGTAGGTCCATTGTGGCGGGCAGGCGAGCGGGCGGGCTGCTTTATTGGCTGTTTGCTGTTCCCCTACTCCACTCCACTATTTGACTGTTGTGCTGCATCAATCAATCAATCAATCAATCAATCAATCAATCAATCAATCAATCAATCAATCAATCAATCAATCAATCAATCAGTGGCTGGCTCAGGTGCAGCTCTTTAACTTACCTAAAAGGGAGGGCGGAGAGAAGACAAGGAAGGTGAATGAGGTGTTCCAATGTGAAATGCCGGAAACACAGAAACACAGACGACACACAACAAGAGGTGGCAATCTATTCATTAATTGCATTTAATCAATGAGCTCATTATCACTCATGCATTGTCCAACAGGTGTTGAAATAATGGGATTAAAAGGGGAGATCCCTTCAGAAAGACAGAAACAATAGCAAAGACAAAAAACACTTTTGGAATCTGCTTTTAGTCAACACATAAGGAAAGGGTGCACCGGTCCTGGAAATACTGCAATACCAGGTCAATGCGTGGAGTGGACAGAGCAAGCTCTATTTCCATCTCCCTGTTCTAAAAATCCATTTAATATATGGTCCCCAGATAGGGGACGTATCAGATATTAAACTGATAAGAACAGATACTACACTTGATCTTAGCCAAAAGGCCGAGAAGCGATAACCCGAACGGGCCGCGCGTTGCCCGAGCCTGCCCGATACTGCTGTTCAGCCCTTGCAGCGATTCAGCCTACTTCTAGGCAATTCCATGGGGCCCTGCAGGCTCACACACTCACAGCTACACGGGAGGTGAATAAAGGCCGGAGAGGAAGCCAGACAGGATTTGCTTCTTTTGCTTGCACCACAATGCAGTGCTGAAAGAGGAGGAATCTACATAAAAACGCCTTCCTGGCAACGCCCAAATGCCCTGCTGCCATGCAGATAAACACTGGCAGCGGCAGCAAGTGCATGCCCACAGCCACCCCTTGTTCCTTCACACCTTGTATCAGCTGTAATCCAGTCCAGTCCAGTGCTGCCTGCTGAGCAGCACTGACCAACACTGCCTGGGCCCAGGCTTTTATCTCTGAGGCCCCATTATGATGTCAGAAAGCTGGCTCTGGAATCCTGAGGGCTCCACTATGACACGTGCAAAGTTCCGTCTGAACTTTATATAAGACGGTGAGGCTCAGTCAGTCACTCAGTGTTGCCTGAGAGGGCAACACTGCAACAGCCGGCCGCCAGGCTGTCTTTTTTTTGCACAGCTAGTTGCCTCCAGGAGGCCACAAGAGGGAGACAAGGGACTGCAAAATGGAAAATAGGCATCCACCAACTTTACAGACAACTTCTCCTTGCTCCTACAACCTCCATCCTTGCACAGTTTGTTATTCTTCTAGGTAACATAGTAACAAATCCAAATTGCTGCTCTCTTTGTAGGCAAGCAAGGCTTTGTTGCAACTGCAATTCTTACTTCTTCTTGAAATGTAGGGACGACAGTACATTCCATCACATCCATCTAGTGTACACAGGTAGGTCCATTGTGGCGGGCAGGCGAGCGGGCGGGCTGCTTTATTGGCTGTTTGCTGTTCCCCTACTCCACTCCACTATTTGACTGTTGTGCTGCATCAATCAATCAATCAATCAATCAATCAATCAATCAATCAATCAATCAATCAATCAATCAATCAATCAGTGGCTGGCTCAGGTGCAGCTCTTTAACTTACCTAAAAGGGAGGGCGGAGAGAAGACAAGGAAGGTGAATGAGGTGTTCCAATGTGAAATGCCGGAAACACAGAAACACAGACGACACACAACAAGAGGTGGCAATCTATTCATTAATTGCATTTAATCAATGAGCTCATTATCACTCATGCATTGTCCAACAGGTGTTGAAATAATGGGATTAAAAGGGGAGATCCCTTCAGAAAGACAGAAACAATAGCAAAGACAAAAAACACTTTTGGAATCTGCTTTTAGTCAACACATAAGGAAAGGGTGCACCGGTCCTGGAAATACTGCAATACCAGGTCAATGCGTGGAGTGGACAGAGCAAGCTCTATTTCCATCTCCCTGTTCTAAAAATCCATTTAATATATGGTCCCCAGATAGGGGACGTATCAGATATTAAACTGATAAGAACAGATACTACACTTGATCTTAGCCAAAAGGCCGAGAAGCGATAACCCGAACGGGCCGCGCGTTGCCCGAGCCTGCCCGATACTGCTGTTCAGCCCTTGCAGCGATTCAGCCTACTTCTAGGCAATTCCATGGGGCCCTGCAGGCTCACACACTCACAGCTACACGGGAGGTGAATAAAGGCCGGAGAGGAAGCCAGACAGGATTTGCTTCTTTTGCTTGCACCACAATGCAGTGCTGAAAGAGGAGGAATCTACATAAAAACGCCTTCCTGGCAACGCCCAAATGCCCTGCTGCCATGCAGATAAACACTGGCAGCGGCAGCAAGTGCATGCCCACAGCCACCCCTTGTTCCTTCACACCTTGTATCAGCTGTAATCCAGTCCAGTCCAGTGCTGCCTGCTGAGCAGCACTGACCAACACTGCCTGGGCCCAGGCTTTTATCTCTGAGGCCCCATTATGATGTCAGAAAGCTGGCTCTGGAGTCCTGAGGGCTCCACTATGACACGTGCAAAGTTCCGTCTGAACTTTATATAAGACGGTGAGGCTCAGTCAGTCACTCAGTGTTGCCTGAGAGGGCAACACTGCAACAGCCGGCCGCCAGGCTGTCTTTTTTTTGCACAGCTAGTTGCCTCCAGGAGGCCACAAGAGGGAGACAAGGGACTGCAAAATGGAAAATAGGCATCCACCAACTTTACAGACAACTTCTCCTTGCTCCTACAACCTCCATCCTTGCACAGTTTGTTATTCTTCTAGGTAACATAGTAACAAATCCAAATTGCTGCTCTCTTTGTAGGCAAGCAAGGCTTTGTTGCAACTGCAATTCTTACTTCTTCTTGAAATGTAGGGACGACAGTACATTCCATCACATCCATCTAGTGTACACAGGTAGGTCCATTGTGGCGGGCAGGCGAGCGGGCGGGCTGCTTTATTGGCTGTTTGCTGTTCCCCTACTCCACTCCACTATTTGACTGTTGTGCTGCATCAATCAATCAATCAATCAATCAATCAATCAATCAATCAATCAATCAATCAATCAATCAGTGGCTGGCTCAGGTGCAGCTCTTTAACTTACCTAAAAGGGAGGGCGGAGAGAAGACAAGGAAGGTGAATGAGGTGTTCCAATGTGAAATGCCGGAAACACAGAAACACAGACGACACACAACAAGAGGTGGCAATCTATTCATTAATTGCATTTAATCAATGAGCTCATTATCACTCATGCATTGTCCAACAGGTGTTGAAATAATGGGATTAAAAGGGGAGATCCCTTCAGAAAGACAGAAACAATAGCAAAGACAAAAAACACTTTTGGAATCTGCTTTTAGTCAACACATAAGGAAAGGGTGCACCGGTCCTGGAAATACTGCAATACCAGGTCAATGCGTGGAGTGGACAGAGCAAGCTCTATTTCCATCTCCCTGTTCTAAAAATCCATTTAATATATGGTCCCCAGATAGGGGACGTATCAGATATTAAACTGATAAGAACAGATACTACACTTGATCTTAGCCAAAAGGCCGAGAAGCGATAACCCGAACGGGCCGCGCGTTGCCCGAGCCTGCCCGATACTGCTGTTCAGCCCTTGCAGCGATTCAGCCTACTTCTAGGCAATTCCATGGGGCCCTGCAGGCTCACACACTCACAGCTACACGGGAGGTGAATAAAGGCCGGAGAGGAAGCCAGACAGGATTTGCTTCTTTTGCTTGCACCACAATGCAGTGCTGAAAGAGGAGGAATCTACATAAAAACGCCTTCCTGGCAACGCCCAAATGCCCTGCTGCCATGCAGATAAACACTGGCAGCGGCAGCAAGTGCATGCCCACAGCCACCCCTTGTTCCTTCACACCTTGTATCAGCTGTAATCCAGTCCAGTCCAGTGCTGCCTGCTGAGCAGCACTGACCAACACTGCCTGGGCCCAGGCTTTTATCTCTGAGGCCCCATTATGATGTCAGAAAGCTGGCTCTGGAATCCTGAGGGCTCCACTATGACACGTGCAAAGTTCCGTCTGAACTTTATATAAGACGGTGAGGCTCAGTCAGTCACTCAGTGTTGCCTGAGAGGGCAACACTGCAACAGCCGGCCGCCAGGCTGTCTTTTTTTTGCACAGCTAGTTGCCTCCAGGAGGCCACAAGAGGGAGACAAGGGACTGCAAAATGGAAAATAGGCATCCACCAACTTTACAGACAACTTCTCCTTGCTCCTACAACCTCCATCCTTGCACAGTTTGTTATTCTTCTAGGTAACATAGTAACAAATCCAAATTGCTGCTCTCTTTGTAGGCAAGCAAGGCTTTGTTGCAACTGCAATTCTTACTTCTTCTTGAAATGTAGGGACGACAGTACATTCCATCACATCCATCTAGTGTACACAGGTAGGTCCATTGTGGCGGGCAGGCGAGCGGGCGGGCTGCTTTATTGGCTGTTTGCTGTTCCCCTACTCCACTCCACTATTTGACTGTTGTGCTGCATCAATCAATCAATCAATCAATCAATCAATCAATCAATCAATCAATCAATCAGTGGCTGGCTCAGGTGCAGCTCTTTTACTTACCTAAAAGGGAGGGCGGAGAGAAGACAAGGAAGGTGAATGAGGTGTTCCAATGTGAAATGCCGGAAACACAGAAACACAGACGACACACAACAAGAGGTGGCAATCTATTCATTAATTGCATTTAATCAATGAGCTCATTATCACTCATGCATTGTCCAACAGGTGTTGAAATAATGGGATTAAAAGGGGAGATCCCTTCAGAAAGACAGAAACAATAGCAAAGACAAAAAACACTTTTGGAATCTGCTTTTAGTCAACACATAAGGAAAGGGTGCACCGGTCCTGGAAATACTGCAATACCAGGTCAATGCGTGGAGTGGACAGAGCAAGCTCTATTTCCATCTCCCTGTTCTAAAAATCCATTTAATATATGGTCCCCAGATAGGGGACGTATCAGATATTAAACTGATAAGAACAGATACTACACTTGATCTTAGCCAAAAGGCCGAGAAGCGATAACCCGAACGGGCCGCGCGTTGCCCGAGCCTGCCCGATACTGCTGTTCAGCCCTTGCAGCGATTCAGCCTACTTCTAGGCAATTCCATGGGGCCCTGCAGGCTCACACACTCACAGCTACACGGGAGGTGAATAAAGGCCGGAGAGGAAGCCAGACAGGATTTGCTTCTTTTGCTTGCACCACAATGCAGTGCTGAAAGAGGAGGAATCTACATAAAAACGCCTTCCTGGCAACGCCCAAATGCCCTGCTGCCATGCAGATAAACACTGGCAGCGGCAGCAAGTGCATGCCCACAGCCACCCCTTGTTCCTTCACACCTTGTATCAGCTGTAATCCAGTCCAGTCCAGTGCTGCCTGCTGAGCAGCACTGACCAACACTGCCTGGGCCCAGGCTTTTATCTCTGAGGCCCCATTATGATGTCAGAAAGCTGGCTCTGGAATCCTGAGGGCTCCACTATGACACGTGCAAAGTTCCGTCTGAACTTTATATAAGACGGTGAGGCTCAGTCAGTCACTCAGTGTTGCCTGAGAGGGCAACACTGCAACAGCCGGCCGCCAGGCTGTCTTTTTTTTGCACAGCTAGTTGCCTCCAGGAGGCCACAAGAGGGAGACAAGGGACTGCAAAATGGAAAATAGGCATCCACCAACTTTACAGACAACTTCTCCTTGCTCCTACAACCTCCATCCTTGCACAGTTTGTTATTCTTCTAGGTAACATAGTAACAAATCCAAATTGCTGCTCTCTTTGTAGGCAAGCAAGGCTTTGTTGCAACTGCAATTCTTACTTCTTCTTGAAATGTAGGGACGACAGTACATTCCATCACATCCATCTAGTGTACACAGGTAGGTCCATTGTGGCGGGCAGGCGAGCGGGCGGGCTGCTTTATTGGCTGTTTGCTGTTCCCCTACTCCACTCCACTATTTGACTGTTGTGCTGCATCAATCAATCAATCAATCAATCAATCAATCAATCAATCAGTGGCTGGCTCAGGTGCAGCTCTTTAACTTACCTAAAAGGGAGGGCGGAGAGAAGACAAGGAAGGTGAATGAGGTGTTCCAATGTGAAATGCCGGAAACACAGAAACACAGACGACACACAACAAGAGGTGGCAATCTATTCATTAATTGCATTTAATCAATGAGCTCATTATCACTCATGCATTGTCCAACAGGTGTTGAAATAATGGGATTAAAAGGGGAGATCCCTTCAGAAAGACAGAAACAATAGCAAAGACAAAAAACACTTTTGGAATCTGCTTTTAGTCAACACATAAGGAAAGGGTGCACCGGTCCTGGAAATACTGCAATACCAGGTCAATGCGTGGAGTGGACAGAGCAAGCTCTATTTCCATCTCCCTGTTCTAAAAATCCATTTAATATATGGTCCCCAGATAGGGGACGTATCAGATATTAAACTGATAAGAACAGATACTACACTTGATCTTAGCCAAAAGGCCGAGAAGCGATAACCCGAACGGGCCGCGCGTTGCCCGAGCCTGCCCGATACTGCTGTTCAGCCCTTGCAGCGATTCAGCCTACTTCTAGGCAATTCCATGGGGCCCTGCAGGCTCACACACTCACAGCTACACGGGAGGTGAATAAAGGCCGGAGAGGAAGCCAGACAGGATTTGCTTCTTTTGCTTGCACCACAATGCAGTGCTGAAAGAGGAGGAATCTACATAAAAACGCCTTCCTGGCAACGCCCAAATGCCCTGCTGCCATGCAGATAAACACTGGCAGCGGCAGCAAGTGCATGCCCACAGCCACCCCTTGTTCCTTCACACCTTGTATCAGCTGTAATCCAGTCCAGTCCAGTGCTGCCTGCTGAGCAGCACTGACCAACACTGCCTGGGCCCAGGCTTTTATCTCTGAGGCCCCATTATGATGTCAGAAAGCTGGCTCTGGAATCCTGAGGGCTCCACTATGACACGTGCAAAGTTCCGTCTGAACTTTATATAAGACGGTGAGGCTCAGTCAGTCACTCAGTGTTGCCTGAGAGGGCAACACTGCAACAGCCGGCCGCCAGGCTGTCTTTTTTTTGCACAGCTAGTTGCCTCCAGGAGGCCACAAGAGGGAGACAAGGGACTGCAAAATGGAAAATAGGCATCCACCAACTTTACAGACAACTTCTCCTTGCTCCTACAACCTCCATCCTTGCACAGTTTGTTATTCTTCTAGGTAACATAGTAACAAATCCAAATTGCTGCTCTCTTTGTAGGCAAGCAAGGCTTTGTTGCAACTGCAATTCTTACTTCTTCTTGAAATGTAGGGACGACAGTACATTCCATCACATCCATCTAGTGTACACAGGTAGGTCCATTGTGGCGGGCAGGCGAGCGGGCGGGCTGCTTTATTGGCTGTTTGCTGTTCCCCTACTCCACTCCACTATTTGACTGTTGTGCTGCATCAATCAATCAATCAATCAATCAATCAATCAATCAATCAATCAATCAGTGGCTGGCTCAGGTGCAGCTCTTTAACTTACCTAAAAGGGAGGGCGGAGAGAAGACAAGGAAGGTGAATGAGGTGTTCCAATGTGAAATGCCGGAAACACAGAAACACAGACGACACACAACAAGAGGTGGCAATCTATTCATTAATTGCATTTAATCAATGAGCTCATTATCACTCATGCATTGTCCAACAGGTGTTGAAATAATGGGATTAAAAGGGGAGATCCCTTCAGAAAGACAGAAACAATAGCAAAGACAAAAAACACTTTTGGAATCTGCTTTTAGTCAACACATAAGGAAAGGGTGCACCGGTCCTGGAAATACTGCAATACCAGGTCAATGCGTGGAGTGGACAGAGCAAGCTCTATTTCCATCTCCCTGTTCTAAAAATCCATTTAATATATGGTCCCCAGATAGGGGACGTATCAGATATTAAACTGATAAGAACAGATACTACACTTGATCTTAGCCAAAAGGCCGAGAAGCGATAACCCGAACGGGCCGCGCGTTGCCCGAGCCTGCCCGATACTGCTGTTCAGCCCTTGCAGCGATTCAGCCTACTTCTAGGCAATTCCATGGGGCCCTGCAGGCTCACACACTCACAGCTACACGGGAGGTGAATAAAGGCCGGAGAGGAAGCCAGACAGGATTTGCTTCTTTTGCTTGCACCACAATGCAGTGCTGAAAGAGGAGGAATCTACATAAAAACGCCTTCCTGGCAACGCCCAAATGCCCTGCTGCCATGCAGATAAACACTGGCAGCGGCAGCAAGTGCATGCCCACAGCCACCCCTTGTTCCTTCACACCTTGTATCAGCTGTAATCCAGTCCAGTCCAGTGCTGCCTGCTGAGCAGCACTGACCAACACTGCCTGGGCCCAGGCTTTTATCTCTGAGGCCCCATTATGATGTCAGAAAGCTGGCTCTGGAATCCTGAGGGCTCCACTATGACACGTGCAAAGTTCCGTCTGAACTTTATATAAGACGGTGAGGCTCAGTCAGTCACTCAGTGTTGCCTGAGAGGGCAACACTGCAACAGCCGGCCGCCAGGCTGTCTTTTTTTTGCACAGCTAGTTGCCTCCAGGAGGCCACAAGAGGGAGACAAGGGACTGCAAAATGGAAAATAGGCATCCACCAACTTTACAGACAACTTCTCCTTGCTCCTACAACCTCCATCCTTGCACAGTTTGTTATTCTTCTAGGTAACATAGTAACAAATCCAAATTGCTGCTCTCTTTGTAGGCAAGCAAGGCTTTGTTGCAACTGCAATTCTTACTTCTTCTTGAAATGTAGGGACGACAGTATATTCCATCACATCCATCTAGTGTACACAGGTAGGTCCATTGTGGCGGGCAGGCGAGCGGGCGGGCTGCTTTATTGGCTGTTTGCTGTTCCCCTACTCCACTCCACTATTTGACTGTTGTGCTGCATCAATCAATCAATCAATCAATCAATCAATCAATCAATCAGTGGCTGGCTCAGGTGCAGCTCTTTAACTTACCTAAAAGGGAGGGCGGAGAGAAGACAAGGAAGGTGAATGAGGTGTTCCAATGTGAAATGCCGGAAACACAGAAACACAGACGACACACAACAAGAGGTGGCAATCTATTCATTAATTGCATTTAATCAATGAGCTCATTATCACTCATGCATTGTCCAACAGGTGTTGAAATAATGGGATTAAAAGGGGAGATCCCTTCAGAAAGACAGAAACAATAGCAAAGACAAAAAACACTTTTGGAATCTGCTTTTAGTCAACACATAAGGAAAGGGTGCACCGGTCCTGGAAATACTGCAATACCAGGTCAATGCGTGGAGTGGACAGAGCAAGCTCTATTTCCATCTCCCTGTTCTAAAAATCCATTTAATATATGGTCCCCAGATAGGGGACGTATCAGATATTAAACTGATAAGAACAGATACTACACTTGATCTTAGCCAAAAGGCCGAGAAGCGATAACCCGAACGGGCCGCGCGTTGCCCGAGCCTGCCCGATACTGCTGTTCAGCCCTTGCAGCGATTCAGCCTACTTCTAGGCAATTCCATGGGGCCCTGCAGGCTCACACACTCACAGCTACACGGGAGGTGAATAAAGGCCGGAGAGGAAGCCAGACAGGATTTGCTTCTTTTGCTTGCACCACAATGCAGTGCTGAAAGAGGAGGAATCTACATAAAAACGCCTTCCTGGCAACGCCCAAATGCCCTGCTGCCATGCAGATAAACACTGGCAGCGGCAGCAAGTGCATGCCCACAGCCACCCCTTGTTCCTTCACACCTTGTATCAGCTGTAATCCAGTCCAGTCCAGTGCTGCCTGCTGAGCAGCACTGACCAACACTGCCTGGGCCCAGGCTTTTATCTCTGAGGCCCCATTATGATGTCAGAAAGCTGGCTCTGGAATCGTGAGGGCTCCACTATGACACGTGCAAAGTTCCGTCTGAACTTTATATAAGACGGTGAGGCTCAGTCAGTCACTCAGTGTTGCCTGAGAGGGCAACACTGCAACAGCCGGCCGCCAGGCTGTCTTTTTTTTGCACAGCTAGTTGCCTCCAGGAGGCCACAAGAGGGAGACAAGGGACTGCAAAATGGAAAATAGGCATCCACCAACTTTACAGACAACTTCTCCTTGCTCCTACAACCTCCATCCTTGCACAGTTTGTTATTCTTCTAGGTAACATAGTAACAAATCCAAATTGCTGCTCTCTTTGTAGGCAAGCAAGGCTTTGTTGCAACTGCAATTCTTACTTCTTCTTGAAATGTAGGGACGACAGTACATTCCATCACATCCATCTAGTGTACACAGGTAGGTCCATTGTGGCGGGCAGGCGAGCGGGCGGGCTGCTTTATTGGCTGTTTGCTGTTCCCCTACTCCACTCCACTATTTGACTGTTGTGCTGCATCAATCAATCAATCAATCAATCAATCAATCAATCAATCAATCAATCAATCAATCAATCAATCAATCAATCAATCAGTGGCTGGCTCAGGTGCAGCTCTTTAACTTACCTAAAAGGGAGGGCGGAGAGAAGACAAGGAAGGTGAATGAGGTGTTCCAATGTGAAATGCCGGAAACACAGAAACACAGACGACACACAACAAGAGGTGGCAATCTATTCATTAATTGCATTTAATCAATGAGCTCATTATCACTCATGCATTGTCCAACAGGTGTTGAAATAATGGGATTAAAAGGGGAGATCCCTTCAGAAAGACAGAAACAATAGCAAAGACAAAAAACACTTTTGGAATCTGCTTTTAGTCAACACATAAGGAAAGGGTGCACCGGTCCTGGAAATACTGCAATACCAGGTCAATGCGTGGAGTGGACAGAGCAAGCTCTATTTCCATCTCCCTGTTCTAAAAATCCATTTAATATATGGTCCCCAGATAGGGGACGTATCAGATATTAAACTGATAAGAACAGATACTACACTTGATCTTAGCCAAAAGGCCGAGAAGCGATAACCCGAACGGGCCGCGCGTTGCCCGAGCCTGCCCGATACTGCTGTTCAGCCCTTGCAGCGATTCAGCCTACTTCTAGGCAATTCCATGGGGCCCTGCAGGCTCACACACTCACAGCTACACGGGAGGTGAATAAAGGCCGGAGAGGAAGCCAGACAGGATTTGCTTCTTTTGCTTGCACCACAATGCAGTGCTGAAAGAGGAGGAATCTACATAAAAACGCCTTCCTGGCAACGCCCAAATGCCCTGCTGCCATGCAGATAAACACTGGCAGCGGCAGCAAGTGCATGCCCACAGCCACCCCTTGTTCCTTCACACCTTGTATCAGCTGTAATCCAGTCCAGTCCAGTGCTGCCTGCTGAGCAGCACTGACCAACACTGCCTGGGCCCAGGCTTTTATCTCTGAGGCCCCATTATGATGTCAGAAAGCTGGCTCTGGAATCCTGAGGGCTCCACTATGACACGTGCAAAGTTCCGTCTGAACTTTATATAAGACGGTGAGGCTCAGTCAGTCACTCAGTGTTGCCTGAGAGGGCAACACTGCAACAGCCGGCCGCCAGGCTGTCTTTTTTTTGCACAGCTAGTTGCCTCCAGGAGGCCACAAGAGGGAGACAAGGGACTGCAAAATGGAAAATAGGCATCCACCAACTTTACAGACAACTTCTCCTTGCTCCTACAACCTCCATCCTTGCACAGTTTGTTATTCTTCTAGGTAACATAGTAACAAATCCAAATTGCTGCTCTCTTTGTAGGCAAGCAAGGCTTTGTTGCAACTGCAATTCTTACTTCTTCTTGAAATGTAGGGACGACAGTACATTCCATCACATCCATCTAGTGTACACAGGTAGGTCCATTGTGGCGGGCAGGCGAGCGGGCGGGCTGCTTTATTGGCTGTTTGCTGTTCCCCTACTCCACTCCACTATTTGACTGTTGTGCTGCATCAATCAATCAATCAATCAATCAATCAATCAATCAATCAATCAATCAATCAGTGGCTGGCTCAGGTGCAGCTCTTTTACTTACCTAAAAGGGAGGGCGGAGAGAAGACAAGGAAGGTGAATGAGGTGTTCCAATGTGAAATGCCGGAAACACAGAAACACAGACGACACACAACAAGAGGTGGCAATCTATTCATTAATTGCATTTAATCAATGAGCTCATTATCACTCATGCATTGTCCAACAGGTGTTGAAATAATGGGATTAAAAGGGGAGATCCCTTCAGAAAGACAGAAACAATAGCAAAGACAAAAAACACTTTTGGAATCTGCTTTTAGTCAACACATAAGGAAAGGGTGCACCGGTCCTGGAAATACTGCAATACCAGGTCAATGCGTGGAGTGGACAGAGCAAGCTCTATTTCCATCTCCCTGTTCTAAAAATCCATTTAATATATGGTCCCCAGATAGGGGACGTATCAGATATTAAACTGATAAGAACAGATACTACACTTGATCTTAGCCAAAAGGCCGAGAAGCGATAACCCGAACGGGCCGCGCGTTGCCCGAGCCTGCCCGATACTGCTGTTCAGCCCTTGCAGCGATTCAGCCTACTTCTAGGCAATTCCATGGGGCCCTGCAGGCTCACACACTCACAGCTACACGGGAGGTGAATAAAGGCCGGAGAGGAAGCCAGACAGGATTTGCTTCTTTTGCTTGCACCACAATGCAGTGCTGAAAGAGGAGGAATCTACATAAAAACGCCTTCCTGGCAACGCCCAAATGCCCTGCTGCCATGCAGATAAACACTGGCAGCGGCAGCAAGTGCATGCCCACAGCCACCCCTTGTTCCTTCACACCTTGTATCAGCTGTAATCCAGTCCAGTCCAGTGCTGCCTGCTGAGCAGCACTGACCAACACTGCCTGGGCCCAGGCTTTTATCTCTGAGGCCCCATTATGATGTCAGAAAGCTGGCTCTGGAATCCTGAGGGCTCCACTATGACACGTGCAAAGTTCCGTCTGAACTTTATATAAGACGGTGAGGCTCAGTCAGTCACTCAGTGTTGCCTGAGAGGGCAACACTGCAACAGCCGGCCGCCAGGCTGTCTTTTTTTTGCACAGCTAGTTGCCTCCAGGAGGCCACAAGAGGGAGACAAGGGACTGCAAAATGGAAAATAGGCATCCACCAACTTTACAGACAACTTCTCCTTGCTCCTACAACCTCCATCCTTGCACAGTTTGTTATTCTTCTAGGTAACATAGTAACAAATCCAAATTGCTGCTCTCTTTGTAGGCAAGCAAGGCTTTGTTGCAACTGCAATTCTTACTTCTTCTTGAAATGTAGGGACGACAGTACATTCCATCACATCCATCTAGTGTACACAGGTAGGTCCATTGTGGCGGGCAGGCGAGCGGGCGGGCTGCTTTATTGGCTGTTTGCTGTTCCCCTACTCCACTCCACTATTTGACTGTTGTGCTGCATCAATCAATCAATCAATCAATCAATCAATCAATCAATCAATCAATCAATCAATCAATCAGTGGCTGGCTCAGGTGCAGCTCTTTAACTTACCTAAAAGGGAGGGCGGAGAGAAGACAAGGAAGGTGAATGAGGTGTTCCAATGTGAAATGCCGGAAACACAGAAACACAGACGACACACAACAAGAGGTGGCAATCTATTCATTAATTGCATTTAATCAATGAGCTCATTATCACTCATGCATTGTCCAACAGGTGTTGAAATAATGGGATTAAAAGGGGAGATCCCTTCAGAAAGACAGAAACAATAGCAAAGACAAAAAACACTTTTGGAATCTGCTTTTAGTCAACACATAAGGAAAGGGTGCACCGGTCCTGGAAATACTGCAATACCAGGTCAATGCGTGGAGTGGACAGAGCAAGCTCTATTTCCATCTCCCTGTTCTAAAAATCCATTTAATATATGGTCCCCAGATAGGGGACGTATCAGATATTAAACTGATAAGAACAGATACTACACTTGATCTTAGCCAAAAGGCCGAGAAGCGATAACCCGAACGGGCCGCGCGTTGCCCGAGCCTGCCCGATACTGCTGTTCAGCCCTTGCAGCGATTCAGCCTACTTCTAGGCAATTCCATGGGGCCCTGCAGGCTCACACACTCACAGCTACACAGGAGGTGAATAAAGGCCGGAGAGGAAGCCAGACAGGATTTGCTTCTTTTGCTTGCACCACAATGCAGTGCTGAAAGAGGAGGAATCTACATAAAAACGCCTTCCTGGCAACGCCCAAATGCCCTGCTGCCATGCAGATAAACACTGGCAGCGGCAGCAAGTGCATGCCCACAGCCACCCCTTGTTCCTTCACACCTTGTATCAGCTGTAATCCAGTCCAGTCCAGTGCTGCCTGCTGAGCAGCACTGACCAATACTGCCTGGGCCCAGGCTTTTATCTCTGAGGCCCCATTATGATGTCAGAAAGCTGGCTCTGGAATCCTGAGGGCTCCACTATGAGACGTGCAAAGTTCCGTCTGAACTTTATATAAGACGGTGAGGCTCAGTCAGTCACTCAGTGTTGCCTGAGAGGGCAACACTGCAACAGCCGGCCGCCAGGCTGTCTTTTTTTTGTACAGCTTGTTGCCTCCAGGAGGCCACAAGAGGGAGACAAGGGACTGCAAAATGGAAAATAGGCATCCACCAACTTTACAGACAACTTCTCCTTGCTCCTACAACCTCCATCCTTGCACAGTTTGTTATTCTTCTAGGTAACATAGTAACAAATCCAAATTGCTGCTCTCTTTGTAGGCAAGCAAGGCTTTGTTGCAACTGCAATTCTTACTTCTTCTTGAAATGTAGGGACGACAGTACATTCCATCACATCCATCTAGTGTACACAGGTAGGTCCATTGTGGCGGGCAGGCGAGCGGGCGGGCTGCTTTATTGGCTGTTTGCTGTTCCCCTACTCCACTCCACTATTTGACTGTTGTGCTGCATCAATCAATCAATCAATCAATCAATCAATCAATCAATCAATCAATCAATCAATCAATCAATCAATCAGTGGCTGGCTCAGGTGCAGCTCTTTAACTTACCTAAAAGGGAGGGCGGAGAGAAGACAAGGAAGGTGAATGAGGTGTTCCAATGTGAAATGCCGGAAACACAGAAACACAGACGACACACAACAAGAGGTGGCAATCTATTCATTAATTGCATTTAATCAATGAGCTCATTATCACTCATGCATTGTCCAACAGGTGTTGAAATAATGGGATTAAAAGGGGAGATCCCTTCAGAAAGACAGAAACAATAGCAAAGACAAAAAACACTTTTGGAATCTGCTTTTAGTCAACACATAAGGAAAGGGTGCACCGGTCCTGGAAATACTGCAATACCAGGTCAATGCGTGGAGTGGACAGAGCAAGCTCTATTTCCATCTCCCTGTTCTAAAAATCCATTTAATATATGGTCCCCAGATAGGGGACGTATCAGATATTAAACTGATAAGAACAGATACTACACTTGATCTTAGCCAAAAGGCCGAGAAGCGATAACCCGAACGGGCCGCGCGTTGCCCGAGCCTGCCCGATACTGCTGTTCAGCCCTTGCAGCGATTCAGCCTACTTCTAGGCAATTCCATGGGGCCCTGCAGGCTCACACACTCACAGCTACACAGGAGGTGAATAAAGGCCGGAGAGGAAGCCAGACAGGATTTGCTTCTTTTGCTTGCACCACAATGCAGTGCTGAAAGAGGAGGAATCTACATAAAAACGCCTTCCTGGCAACGCCCAAATGCCCTGCTGCCATGCAGATAAACACTGGCAGCGGCAGCAAGTGCATGCCCACAGCCACCCCTTGTTCCTTCACACCTTGTATCAGCTGTAATCCAGTCCAGTCCAGTGCTGCCTGCTGAGCAGCACTGACCAATACTGCCTGGGCCCAGGCTTTTATCTCTGAGGCCCCATTATGATGTCAGAAAGCTGGCTCTGGAATCCTGAGGGCTCCACTATGAGACGTGCAAAGTTCCGTCTGAACTTTATATAAGACGGTGAGGCTCAGTCAGTCACTCAGTGTTGCCTGAGAGGGCAACACTGCAACAGCCGGCCGCCAGGCTGTCTTTTTTTTGTACAGCTTGTTGCCTCCAGGAGGCCACAAGAGGGAGACAAGGGACTGCAAAATGGAAAATAGGCATCCACCAACTTTACAGACAACTTCTCCTTGCTCCTACAACCTCCATCCTTGCACAGTTTGTTATTCTTCTAGGTAACATAGTAACAAATCCAAATTGCTGCTCTCTTTGTAGGCAAGCAAGGCTTTGTTGCAACTGCAATTCTTACTTCTTCTTGAAATGTAGGGACGACAGTACATTCCATCACATCCATCTAGTGTACACAGGTAGGTCCATTGTGGCGGGCAGGCGAGCGGGCGGGCTGCTTTATTGGCTGTTTGCTGTTCCCCTACTCCACTCCACTATTTGACTGTTGTGCTGCATCAATCAATCAATCAATCAATCAATCAATCAATCAATCAGTGGCTGGCTCAGGTGCAGCTCTTTAACTTACCTAAAAGGGAGGGCGGAGAGAAGACAAGGAAGGTGAATGAGGTGTTCCAATGTGAAATGCCGGAAACACAGAAACACAGACGACACACAACAAGAGGTGGCAATCTATTCATTAATTGCATTTAATCAATGAGCTCATTATCACTCATGCATTGTCCAACAGGTGTTGAAATAATGGGATTAAAAGGGGAGATCCCTTCAGAAAGACAGAAACAATAGCAAAGACAAAAAACACTTTTGGAATCTGCTTTTAGTCAACACATAAGGAAAGGGTGCACCGGTCCTGGAAATACTGCAATACCAGGTCAATGCGTGGAGTGGACAGAGCAAGCTCTATTTCCATCTCCCTGTTCTAAAAATCCATTTAATATATGGTCCCCAGATAGGGGACGTATCAGATATTAAACTGATAAGAACAGATACTACACTTGATCTTAGCCAAAAGGCCGAGAAGCGATAACCCGAACGGGCCGCGCGTTGCCCGAGCCTGCCCGATACTGCTGTTCAGCCCTTGCAGCGATTCAGCCTACTTCTAGGCAATTCCATGGGGCCCTGCAGGCTCACACACTCACAGCTACACGGGAGGTGAATAAAGGCCGGAGAGGAAGCCAGACAGGATTTGCTTCTTTTGCTTGCACCACAATGCAGTGCTGAAAGAGGAGGAATCTACATAAAAACGCCTTCCTGGCAACGCCCAAATGCCCTGCTGCCATGCAGATAAACACTGGCAGCGGCAGCAAGTGCATGCCCACAGCCACCCCTTGTTCCTTCACACCTTGTATCAGCTGTAATCCAGTCCAGTCCAGTGCTGCCTGCTGAGCAGCACTGACCAACACTGCCTGGGCCCAGGCTTTTATCTCTGAGGCCCCATTATGATGTCAGAAAGCTGGCTCTGGAATCCTGAGGGCTCCACTATGACACGTGCAAAGTTCCGTCTGAACTTTATATAAGACGGTGAGGCTCAGTCAGTCACTCAGTGTTGCCTGAGAGGGCAACACTGCAACAGCCGGCCGCCAGGCTGTCTTTTTTTTTGCACAGCTAGTTGCCTCCAGGAGGCCACAAGAGGGAGACAAGGGACTGCAAAATGGAAAATAGGCATCCACCAACTTTACAGACAACTTCTCCTTGCTCCTACAACCTCCATCCTTGCACAGTTTGTTATTCTTCTAGGTAACATAGTAACAAATCCAAATTGCTGCTCTCTTTGTAGGCAAGCAAGGCTTTGTTGCAACTGCAATTCTTACTTCTTCTTGAAATGTAGGGACGACAGTACATTCCATCACATCCATCTAGTGTACACAGGTAGGTCCATTGTGGCGGGCAGGCGAGCGGGCGGGCTGCTTTATTGGCTGTTTGCTGTTCCCCTACTCCACTCCACTATTTGACTGTTGTGCTGCATCAATCAATCAATCAATCAATCAATCAATCAATCAATCAATCAATCAATCAATCAGTGGCTGGCTCAGGTGCAGCTCTTTAACTTACCTAAAAGGGAGGGCGGAGAGAAGACAAGGAAGGTGAATGAGGTGTTCCAATGTGAAATGCCGGAAACACAGAAACACAGACGACACACAACAAGAGGTGGCAATCTATTCATTAATTGCATTTAATCAATGAGCTCATTATCACTCATGCATTGTCCAACAGGTGTTGAAATAATGGGATTAAAAGGGGAGATCCCTTCAGAAAGACAGAAACAATAGCAAAGACAAAAAACACTTTTGGAATCTGCTTTTAGTCAACACATAAGGAAAGGGTGCACCGGTCCTGGAAATACTGCAATACCAGGTCAATGCGTGGAGTGGACAGAGCAAGCTCTATTTCCATCTCCCTGTTCTAAAAATCCATTTAATATATGGTCCCCAGATAGGGGACGTATCAGATATTAAACTGATAAGAACAGATACTACACTTGATCTTAGCCAAAAGGCCGAGAAGCGATAACCCGAACGGGCCGCGCGTTGCCCGAGCCTGCCCGATACTGCTGTTCAGCCCTTGCAGCGATTCAGCCTACTTCTAGGCAATTCCATGGGGCCCTGCAGGCTCACACACTCACAGCTACACGGGAGGTGAATAAAGGCCGGAGAGGAAGCCAGACAGGATTTGCTTCTTTTGCTTGCACCACAATGCAGTGCTGAAAGAGGAGGAATCTACATAAAAACGCCTTCCTGGCAACGCCCAAATGCCCTGCTGCCATGCAGATAAACACTGGCAGCGGCAGCAAGTGCATGCCCACAGCCACCCCTTGTTCCTTCACACCTTGTATCAGCTGTAATCCAGTCCAGTCCAGTGCTGCCTGCTGAGCAGCACTGACCAACACTGCCTGGGCCCAGGCTTTTATCTCTGAGGCCCCATTATGATGTCAGAAAGCTGGCTCTGGAATCCTGAGGGCTCCACTATGACACGTGCAAAGTTCCGTCTGAACTTTATATAAGACGGTGAGGCTCAGTCAGTCACTCAGTGTTGCCTGAGAGGGCAACACTGCAACAGCCGGCCGCCAGGCTGTCTTTTTTTTGCACAGCTAGTTGCCTCCAGGAGGCCACAAGAGGGAGACAAGGGACTGCAAAATGGAAAATAGGCATCCACCAACTTTACAGACAACTTCTCCTTGCTCCTACAACCTCCATCCTTGCACAGTTTGTTATTCTTCTAGGTAACATAGTAACAAATCCAAATTGCTGCTCTCTTTGTAGGCAAGCAAGGCTTTGTTGCAACTGCAATTCTTACTTCTTCTTGAAATGTAGGGACGACAGTACATTCCATCACATCCATCTAGTGTACACAGGTAGGTCCATTGTGGCGGGCAGGCGAGCGGGCGGGCTGCTTTATTGGCTGTTTGCTGTTCCCCTACTCCACTCCACTATTTGACTGTTGTGCTGCATCAATCAATCAATCAATCAATCAATCAATCAATCAATCAATCAATCAATCAATCAATCAGTGGCTGGCTCAGGTGCAGCTCTTTAACTTACCTAAAAGGGAGGGCGGAGAGAAGACAAGGAAGGTGAATGAGGTGTTCCAATGTGAAATGCCGGAAACACAGAAACACAGACGACACACAACAAGAGGTGGCAATCTATTCATTAATTGCATTTAATCAATGAGCTCATTATCACTCATGCATTGTCCAACAGGTGTTGAAATAATGGGATTAAAAGGGGAGATCCCTTCAGAAAGACAGAAACAATAGCAAAGACAAAAAACACTTTTGGAATCTGCTTTTAGTCAACACATAAGGAAAGGGTGCACCGGTCCTGGAAATACTGCAATACCAGGTCAATGCGTGGAGTGGACAGAGCAAGCTCTATTTCCATCTCCCTGTTCTAAAAATCCATTTAATATATGGTCCCCAGATAGGGGACGTATCAGATATTAAACTGATAAGAACAGATACTACACTTGATCTTAGCCAAAAGGCCGAGAAGCGATAACCCGAACGGGCCGCGCGTTGCCCGAGCCTGCCCGATACTGCTGTTCAGCCCTTGCAGCGATTCAGCCTACTTCTAGGCAATTCCATGGGGCCCTGCAGGCTCACACACTCACAGCTACACGGGAGGTGAATAAAGGCCGGAGAGGAAGCCAGACAGGATTTGCTTCTTTTGCTTGCACCACAATGCAGTGCTGAAAGAGGAGGAATCTACATAAAAACGCCTTCCTGGCAACGCCCAAATGCCCTGCTGCCATGCAGATAAACACTGGCAGCGGCAGCAAGTGCATGCCCACAGCCACCCCTTGTTCCTTCACACCTTGTATCAGCTGTAATCCAGTCCAGTCCAATGCTGCCTGCTGAGCAGCACTGACCAACACTGCCTGGGCCCAGGCTTTTATCTCTGAGGCCCCATTATGATGTCAGAAAGCTGGCTCTGGAATCGTGAGGGCTCCACTATGACACGTGCAAAGTTCCGTCTGAACTTTATATAAGACGGTGAGGCTCAGTCAGTCACTCAGTGTTGCCTGAGAGGGCAACACTGCAACAGCCGGCCGCCAGGCTGTCTTTTTTTTGCACAGCTAGTTGCCTCCAGGAGGCCACAAGAGGGAGACAAGGGACTGCAAAATGGAAAATAGGCATCCACCAACTTTACAGACAACTTCTCCTTGCTCCTACAACCTCAATCCTTGCACAGTTTGTTATTCTTCTAGGTAACATAGTAACAAATCCAAATTGCTGCTCTCTTTGTAGGCAAGCAAGGCTTTGTTGCAACTGCAATTCTTACTTCTTCTTGAAATGTAGGGACGACAGTACATTCCATCACATCCATCTAGTGTACACAGGTAGGTCCATTGTGGCGGGCAGGCGAGCGGGCGGGCTGCTTTATTGGCTGTTTGCTGTTCCCCTACTCCACTCCACTATTTGACTGTTGTGCTGCATCAATCAATCAATCAATCAATCAATCAATCAATCAATCAATCAATCAATCAATCAATCAATCAGTGGCTGGCTCAGGTGCAGCTCTTTAACTTACCTAAAAGGGAGGGCGGAGAGAAGACAAGGAAGGTGAATGAGGTGTTCCAATGTGAAATGCCGGAAACACAGAAACACAGACGACACACAACAAGAGGTGGCAATCTATTCATTAATTGCATTTAATCAATGAGCTCATTATCACTCATGCATTGTCCAACAGGTGTTGAAATAATGGGATTAAAAGGGGAGATCCCTTCAGAAAGACAGAAACAATAGCAAAGACAAAAAACACTTTTGGAATCTGCTTTTAGTCAACACATAAGGAAAGGGTGCACCGGTCCTGGAAATACTGCAATACCAGGTCAATGCGTGGAGTGGACAGAGCAAGCTCTATTTCCATCTCCCTGTTCTAAAAATCCATTTAATATATGGTCCCCAGATAGGGGACGTATCAGATATTAAACTGATAAGAACAGATACTACACTTGATCTTAGCCAAAAGGCCGAGAAGCGATAACCCGAACGGGCCGCGCGTTGCCCGAGCCTGCCCGATACTGCTGTTCAGCCCTTGCAGCGATTCAGCCTACTTCTAGGCAATTCCATGGGGCCCTGCAGGCTCACACACTCACAGCTACACGGGAGGTGAATAAAGGCCGGAGAGGAAGCCAGACAGGATTTGCTTCTTTTGCTTGCACCACAATGCAGTGCTGAAAGAGGAGGAATCTACATAAAAACGCCTTCCTGGCAACGCCCAAATGCCCTGCTGCCATGCAGATAAACACTGGCAGCGGCAGCAAGTGCATGCCCACAGCCACCCCTTGTTCCTTCACACCTTGTATCAGCTGTAATCCAGTCCAGTCCAGTGCTGCCTGCTGAGCAGCACTGACCAACACTGCCTGGGCCCAGGCTTTTATCTCTGAGGCCCCATTATGATGTCAGAAAGCTGGCTCTGGAATCCTGAGGGCTCCACTATGACACGTGCAAAGTTCCGTCTGAACTTTATATAAGACGGTGAGGCTCAGTCAGTCACTCAGTGTTGCCTGAGAGGGCAACACTGCAACAGCCGGCCGCCAGGCTGTCTTTTTTTTGCACAGCTAGTTGCCTCCAGGAGGCCACAAGAGGGAGACAAGGGACTGCAAAATGGAAAATAGGCATCCACCAACTTTACAGACAACTTCTCCTTGCTCCTACAACCTCCATCCTTGCACAGTTTGTTATTCTTCTAGGTAACATAGTAACAAATCCAAATTGCTGCTCTCTTTGTAGGCAAGCAAGGCTTTGTTGCAACTGCAATTCTTACTTCTTCTTGAAATGTAGGGACGACAGTACATTCCATCACATCCATCTAGTGTACACAGGTAGGTCCATTGTGGCGGGCAGGCGAGCGGGCGGGCTGCTTTATTGGCTGTTTGCTGTTCCCCTACTCCACTCCACTATTTGACTGTTGTGCTGCATCAATCAATCAATCAATCAATCAATCAATCAATCAATCAATCAATCAATCAATCAATCAGTGGCTGGCTCAGGTGCAGCTCTTTAACTTACCTAAAAGGGAGGGCGGAGAGAAGACAAGGAAGGTGAATGAGGTGTTCCAATGTGAAATGCCGGAAACACAGAAACACAGACGACACACAACAAGAGGTGGCAATCTATTCATTAATTGCATTTAATCAATGAGCTCATTATCACTCATGCATTGTCCAACAGGTGTTGAAATAATGGGATTAAAAGGGGAGATCCCTTCAGAAAGACAGAAACAATAGCAAAGACAAAAAACACTTTTGGAATCTGCTTTTAGTCAACACATAAGGAAAGGGTGCACCGGTCCTGGAAATACTGCAATACCAGGTCAATGCGTGGAGTGGACAGAGCAAGCTCTATTTCCATCTCCCTGTTCTAAAAATCCATTTAATATATGGTCCCCAGATAGGGGACGTATCAGATATTAAACTGATAAGAACAGATACTACACTTGATCTTAGCCAAAAGGCCGAGAAGCGATAACCCGAACGGGCCGCGCGTTGCCCGAGCCTGCCCGATACTGCTGTTCAGCCCTTGCAGCGATTCAGCCTACTTCTAGGCAATTCCATGGGGCCCTGCAGGCTCACACACTCACAGCTACACGGGAGGTGAATAAAGGCCGGAGAGGAAGCCAGACAGGATTTGCTACCACAATGCAGTGCTGAAAGAGGAGGAATCTACATAAAAACGCCTTCCTGGCAACGCCCAAATGCCCTGCTGCCATGCAGATAAACACTGGCAGCGGCAGCAAGTGCATGCCCACAGCCACCCCTTGTTCCTTCACACCTTGTATCAGCTGTAATCCAGTCCAGTCCAGTGCTGCCTGCTGAGCAGCACTGACCAACACTGCCTGGGCCCAGGCTTTTATCTCTGAGGCCCCATTATGATGTCAGAAAGCTGGCTCTGGAATCCTGAGGGCTCCACTATGACACGTGCAAAGTTCCGTCTGAACTTTATATAAGACGGTGAGGCTCAGTCAGTCACTCAGTGTTGCCTGAGAGGGCAACACTGCAACAGCCGGCCGCCAGGCTGTCTTTTTTTTGCACAGCTAGTTGCCTCCAGGAGGCCACAAGAGGGAGACAAGGGACTGCAAAATGGAAAATAGGCATCCACCAACTTTACAGACAACTTCTCCTTGCTCCTACAACCTCCATCCTTGCACAGTTTGTTATTCTTCTAGGTAACATAGTAACAAATCCAAATTGCTGCTCTCTTTGTAGGCAAGCAAGGCTTTGTTGCAACTGCAATTCTTACTTCTTCTTGAAATGTAGGGACGACAGTACATTCCATCACATCCATCTAGTGTACACAGGTAGGTCCATTGTGGCGGGCAGGCGAGCGGGCGGGCTGCTTTATTGGCTGTTTGCTGTTCCCCTACTCCACTCCACTATTTGACTGTTGTGCTGCATCAATCAATCAATCAATCAATCAATCAATCAATCAATCAATCAGTGGCTGGCTCAGGTGCAGCTCTTTAACTTACCTAAAAGGGAGGGCGGAGAGAAGACAAGGAAGGTGAATGAGGTGTTCCAATGTGAAATGCCGGAAACACAGAAACACAGACGACACACAACAAGAGGTGGCAATCTATTCATTAATTGCATTTAATCAATGAGCTCATTATCACTCATGCATTGTCCAACAGGTGTTGAAATAATGGGATTAAAAGGGGAGATCCCTTCAGAAAGACAGAAACAATAGCAAAGACAAAAAACACTTTTGGAATCTGCTTTTAGTCAACACATAAGGAAAGGGTGCACCGGTCCTGGAAATACTGCAATACCAGGTCAATGCGTGGAGTGGACAGAGCAAGCTCTATTTCCATCTCCCTGTTCTAAAAATCCATTTAATATATGGTCCCCAGATAGGGGACGTATCAGATATTAAACTGATAAGAACAGATACTACACTTGATCTTAGCCAAAAGGCCGAGAAGCGATAACCCGAACGGGCCGCGCGTTGCCCGAGCCTGCCCGATACTGCTGTTCAGCCCTTGCAGCGATTCAGCCTACTTCTAGGCAATTCCATGGGGCCCTGCAGGCTCACACACTCACAGCTACACGGGAGGTGAATAAAGGCCGGAGAGGAAGCCAGACAGGATTTGCTTCTTTTGCTTGCACCACAATGCAGTGCTGAAAGAGGAGGAATCTACATAAAAACGCCTTCCTGGCAACGCCCAAATGCCCTGCTGCCATGCAGATAAACACTGGCAGCGGCAGCAAGTGCATGCCCACAGCCACCCCTTGTTCCTTCACACCTTGTATCAGCTGTAATCCAGTCCAGTCCAGTGCTGCCTGCTGAGCAGCACTGACCAACACTGCCTGGGCCCAGGCTTTTATCTCTGAGGCCCCATTATGATGTCAGAAAGCTGGCTCTGGAATCCTGAGGGCTCCACTATGACACGTGCAAAGTTCCGTCTGAACTTTATATAAGACGGTGAGGCTCAGTCAGTCACTCAGTGTTGCCTGAGAGGGCAACACTGCAACAGCCGGCCGCCAGGCTGTCTTTTTTTTGCACAGCTAGTTGCCTCCAGGAGGCCACAAGAGGGAGACAAGGGACTGCAAAATGGAAAATAGGCATCCACCAACTTTACAGACAACTTCTCCTTGCTCCTACAACCTCCATCCTTGCACAGTTTGTTATTCTTCTAGGTAACATAGTAACAAATCCAAATTGCTGCTCTCTTTGTAGGCAAGCAAGGCTTTGTTGCAACTGCAATTCTTACTTCTTCTTGAAATGTAGGGACGACAGTACATTCCATCACATCCATCTAGTGTACACAGGTAGGTCCATTGTGGCGGGCAGGCGAGCGGGCGGGCTGCTTTATTGGCTGTTTGCTGTTCCCCTACTCCACTCCACTATTTGACTGTTGTGCTGCATCAATCAATCAATCAATCAATCAATCAATCAATCAATCAATCAGTGGCTGGCTCAGGTGCAGCTCTTTAACTTACCTAAAAGGGAGGGCGGAGAGAAGACAAGGAAGGTGAATGAGGTGTTCCAATGTGAAATGCCGGAAACACAGAAACACAGACGACACACAACAAGAGGTGGCAATCTATTCATTAATTGCATTTAATCAATGAGCTCATTATCACTCATGCATTGTCCAACAGGTGTTGAAATAATGGGATTAAAAGGGGAGATCCCTTCAGAAAGACAGAAACAATAGCAAAGACAAAAAACACTTTTGGAATCTGCTTTTAGTCAACACATAAGGAAAGGGTGCACCGGTCCTGGAAATACTGCAATACCAGGTCAATGCGTGGAGTGGACAGAGCAAGCTCTATTTCCATCTCCCTGTTCTAAAAATCCATTTAATATATGGTCCCCAGATAGGGGACGTATCAGATATTAAACTGATAAGAACAGATACTACACTTGATCTTAGCCAAAAGGCCGAGAAGCGATAACCCGAACGGGCCGCGCGTTGCCCGAGCCTGCCCGATACTGCTGTTCAGCCCTTGCAGCGATTCAGCCTACTTCTAGGCAATTCCATGGGGCCCTGCAGGCTCACACACTCACAGCTACACGGGAGGTGAATAAAGGCCGGAGAGGAAGCCAGACAGGATTTGCTTCTTTTGCTTGCACCACAATGCAGTGCTGAAAGAGGAGGAATCTACATAAAAACGCCTTCCTGGCAACGCCCAAATGCCCTGCTGCCATGCAGATAAACACTGGCAGCGGCAGCAAGTGCATGCCCACAGCCACCCCTTGTTCCTTCACACCTTGTATCAGCTGTAATCCAGTCCAGTCCAGTGCTGCCTGCTGAGCAGCACTGACCAACACTGCCTGGGCCCAGGCTTTTATCTCTGAGGCCCCATTATGATGTCAGAAAGCTGGCTCTGGAATCCTGAGGGCTCCACTATGACACGTGCAAAGTTCCGTCTGAACTTTATATAAGACGGTGAGGCTCAGTCAGTCACTCAGTGTTGCCTGAGAGGGCAACACTGCAACAGCCGGCCGCCAGGCTGTCTTTTTTTTGCACAGCTAGTTGCCTCCAGGAGGCCACAAGAGGGAGACAAGGGACTGCAAAATGGAAAATAGGCATCCACCAACTTTACAGACAACTTCTCCTTGCTCCTACAACCTCCATCCTTGCACAGTTTGTTATTCTTCTAGGTAACATAGTAACAAATCCAAATTGCTGCTCTCTTTGTAGGCAAGCAAGGCTTTGTTGCAACTGCAATTCTTACTTCTTCTTGAAATGTAGGGACGACAGTACATTCCATCACATCCATCTAGTGTACACAGGTAGGTCCATTGTGGCGGGCAGGCGAGCGGGCGGGCTGCTTTATTGGCTGTTTGCTGTTCCCCTACTCCACTCCACTATTTGACTGTTGTGCTGCATCAATCAATCAATCAATCAATCAATCAATCAATCAATCAATCAATCAATCAGTGGCTGGCTCAGGTGCAGCTCTTTAACTTACCTAAAAGGGAGGGCGGAGAGAAGACAAGGAAGGTGAATGAGGTGTTCCAATGTGAAATGCCGGAAACACAGAAACACAGACGACACACAACAAGAGGTGGCAATCTATTCATTAATTGCATTTAATCAATGAGCTCATTATCACTCATGCATTGTCCAACAGGTGTTGAAATAATGGGATTAAAAGGGGAGATCCCTTCAGAAAGACAGAAACAATAGCAAAGACAAAAAACACTTTTGGAATCTGCTTTTAGTCAACACATAAGGAAAGGGTGCACCGGTCCTGGAAATACTGCAATACCAGGTCAATGCGTGGAGTGGACAGAGCAAGCTCTATTTCCATCTCCCTGTTCTAAAAATCCATTTAATATATGGTCCCCAGATAGGGGACGTATCAGATATTAAACTGATAAGAACAGATACTACACTTGATCTTAGCCAAAAGGCCGAGAAGCGATAACCCGAACGGGCCGCGCGTTGCCCGAGCCTGCCCGATACTGCTGTTCAGCCCTTGCAGCGATTCAGCCTACTTCTAGGCAATTCCATGGGGCCCTGCAGGCTCACACACTCACAGCTACACGGGAGGTGAATAAAGGCCGGAGAGGAAGCCAGACAGGATTTGCTTCTTTTGCTTGCACCACAATGCAGTGCTGAAAGAGGAGGAATCTACATAAAAACGCCTTCCTGGCAACGCCCAAATGCCCTGCTGCCATGCAGATAAACACTGGCAGCGGCAGCAAGTGCATGCCCACAGCCACCCCTTGTTCCTTCACACCTTGTATCAGCTGTAATCCAGTCCAGTCCAGTGCTGCCTGCTGAGCAGCACTGACCAACACTGCCTGGGCCCAGGCTTTTATCTCTGAGGCCCCATTATGATGTCAGAAAGCTGGCTCTGGAATCCTGAGGGCTCCACTATGACACGTGCAAAGTACCGTCTGAACTTTATATAAGACGGTGAGGCTCAGTCAGTCACTCAGTGTTGCCTGAGAGGGCAACACTGCAACAGCCGGCCGCCAGGCTGTCTTTTTTTTGCACAGCTAGTTGCCTCCAGGAGGCCACAAGAGGGAGACAAGGGACTGCAAAATGGAAAATAGGCATCCACCAACTTTACAGACAACTTCTCCTTGCTCCTACAACCTCCATCCTTGCACAGTTTGTTATTCTTCTAGGTAACATAGTAACAAATCCAAATTGCTGCTCTCTTTGTAGGCAAGCAAGGCTTTGTTGCAACTGCAATTCTTACTTCTTCTTGAAATGTAGGGACAACAGTACATTCCATCACATCCATCTAGTGTACACAGGTAGGTCCATTGTGGCGGGCAGGCGAGCGGGCGGGCTGCTTTATTGGCTGTTTGCTGTTCCCCTACTCCACTCCACTATTTGACTGTTGTGCTGCATCAATCAATCAATCAATCAATCAATCAATCAATCAATCAATCAATCAATCAGTGGCTGGCTCAGGTGCAGCTCTTTAACTTACCTAAAAGGGAGGGCGGAGAGAAGACAAGGAAGGTGAATGAGGTGTTCCAATGTGAAATGCCGGAAACACAGAAACACAGACGACACACAACAAGAGGTGGCAATCTATTCATTAATTGCATTTAATCAATGAGCTCATTATCACTCATGCATTGTCCAACAGGTGTTGAAATAATGGGATTAAAAGGGGAGATCCCTTCAGAAAGACAGAAACAATAGCAAAGACAAAAAACACTTTTGGAATCTGCTTTTAGTCAACACATAAGGAAAGGGTGCACCGGTCCTGGAAATACTGCAATACCAGGTCAATGCGTGGAGTGGACAGAGCAAGCTCTATTTCCATCTCCCTGTTCTAAAAATCCATTTAATATATGGTCCCCAGATAGGGGACGTATCAGATATTAAACTGATAAGAACAGATACTACACTTGATCTTAGCCAAAAGGCCGAGAAGCGATAACCCGAACGGGCCGCGCGTTGCCCGAGCCTGCCCGATACTGCTGTTCAGCCCTTGCAGCGATTCAGCCTACTTCTAGGCAATTCCATGGGGCCCTGCAGGCTCACACACTCACAGCTACACGGGAGGTGAATAAAGGCCGGAGAGGAAGCCAGACAGGATTTGCTTCTTTTGCTTGCACCACAATGCAGTGCTGAAAGAGGAGGAATCTACATAAAAACGCCTTCCTGGCAACGCCCAAATGCCCTGCTGCCATGCAGATAAACACTGGCAGCGGCAGCAAGTGCATGCCCACAGCCACCCCTTGTTCCTTCACACCTTGTATCAGCTGTAATCCAGTCCAGTCCAGTGCTGCCTGCTGAGCAGCACTGACCAACACTGCCTGGGCCCAGGCTTTTATCTCTGAGGCCCCATTATGATGTCAGAAAGCTGGCTCTGGAATCCTGAGGGCTCCACTATGACACGTGCAAAGTACCGTCTGAACTTTATATAAGACGGTGAGGCTCAGTCAGTCACTCAGTGTTGCCTGAGAGGGCAACACTGCAACAGCCGGCCGCCAGGCTGTCTTTTTTTTGCACAGCTAGTTGCCTCCAGGAGGCCACAAGAGGGAGACAAGGGACTGCAAAATGGAAAATAGGCATCCACCAACTTTACAGACAACTTCTCCTTGCTCCTACAACCTCCATCCTTGCACAGTTTGTTATTCTTCTAGGTAACATAGTAACAAATCCAAATTGCTGCTCTCTTTGTAGGCAAGCAAGGCTTTGTTGCAACTGCAATTCTTACTTCTTCTTGAAATGTAGGGACAACAGTACATTCCATCACATCCATCTAGTGTACACAGGTAGGTCCATTGTGGCGGGCAGGCGAGCGGGCGGGCTGCTTTATTGGCTGTTTGCTGTTCCCCTACTCCACTCCACTATTTGACTGTTGTGCTGCATCAATCAATCAATCAATCAATCAATCAATCAATCAATCAATCAGTGGCTGGCTCAGGTGCAGCTCTTTAACTTACCTAAAAGGGAGGGCGGAGAGAAGACAAGGAAGGTGAATGAGGTGTTCCAATGTGAAATGCCGGAAACACAGAAACACAGACGACACACAACAAGAGGTGGCAATCTATTCATTAATTGCATTTAATCAATGAGCTCATTATCACTCATGCATTGTCCAACAGGTGTTGAAATAATGGGATTAAAAGGGGAGATCCCTTCAGAAAGACAGAAACAATAGCAAAGACAAAAAACACTTTTGGAATCTGCTTTTAGTCAACACATAAGGAAAGGGTGCACCGGTCCTGGAAATACTGCAATACCAGGTCAATGCGTGGAGTGGACAGAGCAAGCTCTATTTCCATCTCCCTGTTCTAAAAATCCATTTAATATATGGTCCCCAGATAGGGGACGTATCAGATATTAAACTGATAAGAACAGATACTACACTTGATCTTAGCCAAAAGGCCGAGAAGCGATAACCCGAACGGGCCGCGCGTTGCCCGAGCCTGCCCGATACTGCTGTTCAGCCCTTGCAGCGATTCAGCCTACTTCTAGGCAATTCCATGGGGCCCTGCAGGCTCACACACTCACAGCTACACGGGAGGTGAATAAAGGCCGGAGAGGAAGCCAGACAGGATTTGTTTCTTTTGCTTGCACCACAATGCAGTGCTGAAAGAGGAGGAATCTACATAAAAACGCCTTCCTGGCAACGCCCAAATGCCCTGCTGCCATGCAGATAAACACTGGCAGCGGCAGCAAGTGCATGCCCACAGCCACCCCTTGTTCCTTCACACCTTGTATCAGCTGTAATCCAGTCCAGTCCAGTGCTGCCTGCTGAGCAGCACTGACCAACACTGCCTGGGCCCAGGCTTTTATCTCTGAGGCCCCATTATGATGTCAGAAAGCTGGCTCTGGAATCCTGAGGGCTCCACTATGACACGTGCAAAGTTCCGTCTGAACTTTATATAAGACGGTGAGGCTCAGTCAGTCACTCAGTGTTGCCTGAGAGGGCAACACTGCAACAGCCGGCCGCCAGGCTGTCTTTTTTTTGCACAGCTAGTTGCCTCCAGGAGGCCACAAGAGGGAGACAAGGGACTGCAAAATGGAAAATAGGCATCCACCAACTTTACAGACAACTTCTCCTTGCTCCTACAACCTCCATCCTTGCACAGTTTGTTATTCTTCTAGGTAACATAGTAACAAATCCAAATTGCTGCTCTCTTTGTAGGCAAGCAAGGCTTTGTTGCAACTGCAATTCTTACTTCTTCTTGAAATGTAGGGACGACAGTACATTCCATCACATCCATCTAGTGTACACAGGTAGGTCCATTGTGGCGGGCAGGCGAGCGGGCGGGCTGCTTTATTGGCTGTTTGCTGTTCCCCTACTCCACTCCACTATTTGACTGTTGTGCTGCATCAATCAATCAATCAATCAATCAATCAATCAATCAATCAATCAATCAATCAATCAATCAGTGGCTGGCTCAGGTGCAGCTCTTTAACTTACCTAAAAGGGAGGGCGGAGAGAAGACAAGGAAGGTGAATGAGGTGTTCCAATGTGAAATGCCGGAAACACAGAAACACAGACGACACACAACAAGAGGTGGCAATCTATTCATTAATTGCATTTAATCAATGAGCTCATTATCACTCATGCATTGTCCAACAGGTGTTGAAATAATGGGATTAAAAGGGGAGATCCCTTCAGAAAGACAGAAACAATAGCAAAGACAAAAAACACTTTTGGAATCTGCTTTTAGTCAACACATAAGGAAAGGGTGCACCGGTCCTGGAAATACTGCAATACCAGGTCAATGCGTGGAGTGGACAGAGCAAGCTCTATTTCCATCTCCCTGTTCTAAAAATCCATTTAATATATGGTCCCCAGATAGGGGACGTATCAGATATTAAACTGATAAGAACAGATACTACACTTGATCTTAGCCAAAAGGCCGAGAAGCGATAACCCGAACGGGCCGCGCGTTGCCCGAGCCTGCCCGATACTGCTGTTCAGCCCTTGCAGCGATTCAGCCTACTTCTAGGCAATTCCATGGGGCCCTGCAGGCTCACACACTCACAGCTACACGGGAGGTGAATAAAGGCCGGAGAGGAAGCCAGACAGGATTTGCTTCTTTTGCTTGCACCACAATGCAGTGCTGAAAGAGGAGGAATCTACATAAAAACGCCTTCCTGGCAACGCCCAAATGCCCTGCTGCCATGCAGATAAACACTGGCAGCGGCAGCAAGTGCATGCCCACAGCCACCCCTTGTTCCTTCACACCTTGTATCAGCTGTAATCCAGTCCAGTCCAGTGCTGCCTGCTGAGCAGCACTGACCAACACTGCCTGGGCCCAGGCTTTTATCTCTGAGGCCCCATTATTATGTCAGAAAGCTGGCTCTGGAATCCTGAGGGCTCCACTATGACACGTGCAAAGTACCGTCTGAACTTTATATAAGACGGTGAGGCTCAGTCAGTCACTCAGTGTTGCCTGAGAGGGCAACACTGCAACAGCCGGCCGCCAGGCTGTCTTTTTTTTGCACAGCTAGTTGCCTCCAGGAGGCCACAAGAGGGAGACAAGGGACTGCAAAATGGAAAATAGGCATCCACCAACTTTACAGACAACTTCTCCTTGCTCCTACAACCTCCATCCTTGCACAGTTTGTTATTCTTCTAGGTAACATAGTAACAAATCCAAATTGCTGCTCTCTTTGTAGGCAAGCAAGGCTTTGTTGCAACTGCAATTCTTACTTCTTCTTGAAATGTAGGGACGACAGTACATTCCATCACATCCATCTAGTGTACACAGGTAGGTCCATTGTGGCGGGCAGGCGAGCGGGCGGGCTGCTTTATTGGCTGTTTGCTGTTCCCCTACTCCACTCCACTATTTGACTGTTGTGCTGCATCAATCAATCAATCAATCAATCAATCAATCAATCAATCAATCAATCAATCAATCAATCAATCAATCAATCAGTGGCTGGCTCAGGTGCAGCTCTTTAACTTACCTAAAAGGGAGGGCGGAGAGAAGACAAGGAAGGTGAATGAGGTGTTCCAATGTGAAATGCCGGAAACACAGAAACACAGACGACACACAACAAGAGGTGGCAATCTATTCATTAATTGCATTTAATCAATGAGCTCATTATCACTCATGCATTTTCCAACAGGTGTTGAAATAATGGGATTAAAAGGGGAGATCCCTTCAGAAAGACAGAAACAATAGCAAAGACAAAAAACACTTTTGGAATCTGCTTTTAGTCAACACATAAGGAAAGGGTGCACCGGTCCTGGAAATACTGCAATACCAGGTCAATGCGTGGAGTGGACAGAGCAAGCTCTATTTCCATCTCCCTGTTCTAAAAATCCATTTAATATATGGTCCCCAGATAGGGGACGTATCAGATATTAAACTGATAAGAACAGATACTACACTTGATCTTAGCCAAAAGGCCGAGAAGCGATAACCCGAACGGGCCGCGCGTTGCCCGAGCCTGCCCGATACTGCTGTTCAGCCCTTGCAGCGATTCAGCCTACTTCTAGGCAATTCCATGGGGCCCTGCAGGCTCACACACTCACAGCTACACGGGAGGTGAATAAAGGCCGGAGAGGAAGCCAGACAGGATTTGCTTCTTTTGCTTGCACCACAATGCAGTGCTGAAAGAGGAGGAATCTACATAAAAACGCCTTCCTGGCAACGCCCAAATGCCCTGCTGCCATGCAGATAAACACTGGCAGCGGCAGCAAGTGCATGCCCACAGCCACCCCTTGTTCCTTCACACCTTGTATCAGCTGTAATCCAGTCCAGTCCAGTGCTGCCTGCTGAGCAGCACTGACCAACACTGCCTGGGCCCAGGCTTTTATCTCTGAGGCCCCATTATGATGTCAGAAAGCTGGCTCTGGAATCCTGAGGGCTCCACTATGACACGTGCAAAGTTCCGTCTGAACTTTATATAAGACGGTGAGGCTCAGTCAGTCACTCAGTGTTGCCTGAGAGGGCAACACTGCAACAGCCGGCCGCCAGGCTGTCTTTTTTTTGCACAGCTAGTTGCCTCCAGGAAGCCACAAGAGGGAGACAAGGGACTGCAAAATGGAAAATAGGCATCCACCAACTTTACAGACAACTTCTCCTTGCTCCTACAACCTCCATCCTTGCACAGTTTGTTATTCTTCTAGGTAACATAGTAACAAATCCAAATTGCTGATCTCTTTGTAGGCAAGCAAGGCTTTGTTGCAACTGCAATTCTTACTTCTTCTTGAAATGTAGGGACGACAGTACATTCCATCACATCCATCTAGTGTACACAGGTAGGTCCATTGTGGCGGGCAGGCGAGCGGGCGGGCTGCTTTATTGGCTGTTTGCTGTTCCCCTACTCCACTCCACTATTTGACTGTTGTGCTGCATCAATCAATCAATCAATCAATCAATCAATCAATCAATCAATCAGTGGCTGGCTCAGGTGCAGCTCTTTAACTTACCTAAAAGGGAGGGCGGAGAGAAGACAAGGAAGGTGAATGAGGTGTTCCAATGTGAAATGCCGGAAACACAGAAACACAGACGACACACAACAAGAGGTGGCAATCTATTCATTAATTGCATTTAATCAATGAGCTCATTATCACTCATGCATTGTCCAACAGGTGTTGAAATAATGGGATTAAAAGGGGAGATCCCTTCAGAAAGACAGAAACAATAGCAAAGACAAAAAACACTTTTGGAATCTGCTTTTAGTCAACACATAAGGAAAGGGTGCACCGGTCCTGGAAATACTGCAATACCAGGTCAATGCGTGGAGTGGACAGAGCAAGCTCTATTTCCATCTCCCTGTTCTAAAAATCCATTTAATATATGGTCCCCAGATAGGGGACGTATCAGATATTAAACTGATAAGAACAGATACTACACTTGATCTTAGCCAAAAGGCCGAGAAGCGATAACCCGAACGGGCCGCGCGTTGCCCGAGCCTGCCCGATACTGCTGTTCAGCCCTTGCAGCGATTCAGCCTACTTCTAGGCAATTCCATGGGGCCCTGCAGGCTCACACACTCACAGCTACACGGGAGGTGAATAAAGGCCGGAGAGGAAGCCAGACAGGATTTGCTTCTTTTGCTTGCACCACAATGCAGTGCTGAAAGAGGAGGAATCTACATAAAAACGCCTTCCTGGCAACGCCCAAATGCCCTGCTGCCATGCAGATAAACACTGGCAGCGGCAGCAAGTGCATGCCCACAGCCACCCCTTGTTCCTTCACACCTTGTATCAGCTGTAATCCAGTCCAGTCCAGTGCTGCCTGCTGAGCAGCACTGACCAACACTGCCTGGGCCCAGGCTTTTATCTCTGAGGCCCCATTATGATGTCAGAAAGCTGGCTCTGGAATCCTGAGGGCTCCACTATGACACGTGCAAAGTTCCGTCTGAACTTTATATAAGACGGTGAGGCTCAGTCAGTCACTCAGTGTTGCCTGAGAGGGCAACACTGCAACAGCCGGCCGCCAGGCTGTCTTTTTTTTGCACAGCTAGTTGCCTCCAGGAGGCCACAAGAGGGAGACAAGGGACTGCAAAATGGAAAATAGGCATCCACCAACTTTACAGACAACTTCTCCTTGCTCCTACAACCTCCATCCTTGCACAGTTTGTTATTCTTCTAGGTAACATAGTAACAAATCCAAATTGCTGCTCTCTTTGTAGGCAAGCAAGGCTTTGTTGCAACTGCAATTCTTACTTCTTCTTGAAATGTAGGGACGACAGTACATTCCATCACATCCATCTAGTGTACACAGGTAGGTCCATTGTGGCGGGCAGGCGAGCGGGCGGGCTGCTTTATTGGCTGTTTGCTGTTCCCCTACTCCACTCCACTATTTGACTGTTGTGCTGCATCAATCAATCAATCAATCAATCAATCAATCAATCAATCAATCAATCAATCAGTGGCTGGCTCAGGTGCAGCTCTTTAACTTACCTAAAAGGGAGGGCGGAGAGAAGACAAGGAAGGTGAATGAGGTGTTCCAATGTGAAATGCCGGAAACACAGAAACACAGACGACACACAACAAGAGGTGGCAATCTATTCATTAATTGCATTTAATCAATGAGCTCATTATCACTCATGCATTGTCCAACAGGTGTTGAAATAATGGGATTAAAAGGGGAGATCCCTTCAGAAAGACAGAAACAATAGCAAAGACAAAAAACACTTTTGGAATCTGCTTTTAGTCAACACATAAGGAAAGGGTGCACCGGTCCTGGAAATACTGCAATACCAGGTCAATGCGTGGAGTGGACAGAGCAAGCTCTATTTCCATCTCCCTGTTCTAAAAATCCATTTAATATATGGTCCCCAGATAGGGGACGTATCAGATATTAAACTGATAAGAACAGATACTACACTTGATCTTAGCCAAAAGGCCGAGAAGCGATAACCCGAACGGGCCGCGCGTTGCCCGAGCCTGCCCGATACTGCTGTTCAGCCCTTGCAGCGATTCAGCCTACTTCTAGGCAATTCCATGGGGCCCTGCAGGCTCACACACTCACAGCTACACGGGAGGTGAATAAAGGCCGGAGAGGAAGCCAGACAGGATTTGCTTCTTTTGCTTGCACCACAATGCAGTGCTGAAAGAGGAGGAATCTACATAAAAACGCCTTCCTGGCAACGCCCAAATGCCCTGCTGCCATGCAGATAAACACTGGCAGCGGCAGCAAGTGCATGCCCACAGCCACCCCTTGTTCCTTCACACCTTGTATCAGCTGTAATCCAGTCCAGTCCAGTGCTGCCTGCTGAGCAGCACTGACCAACACTGCCTGGGCCCAGGCTTTTATCTCTGAGGCCCCATTATGATGTCAGAAAGCTGGCTCTGGAATCCTGAGGGCTCCACTATGACACGTGCAAAGTTCCGTCTGAACTTTATATAAGACGGTGAGGCTCAGTCAGTCACTCAGTGTTGCCTGAGAGGGCAACACTGCAACAGCCGGCCGCCAGGCTGTCTTTTTTTTGCACAGCTAGTTGCCTCCAGGAGGCCACAAGAGGGAGACAAGGGACTGCAAAATGGAAAATAGGCATCCACCAACTTTACAGACAACTTCTCCTTGCTCCTACAACCTCCATCCTTGCACAGTTTGTTATTCTTCTAGGTAACATAGTAACAAATCCAAATTGCTGCTCTCTTTGTAGGCAAGCAAGGCTTTGTTGCAACTGCAATTCTTACTTCTTCTTGAAATGTAGGGACGACAGTACATTCCATCACATCCATCTAGTGTACACAGGTAGGTCCATTGTGGCGGGCAGGCGAGCGGGCGGGCTGCTTTATTGGCTGTTTGCTGTTCCCCTACTCCACTCCACTATTTGACTGTTGTGCTGCATCAATCAATCAATCAATCAATCAATCAATCAATCAATCAATCAATCAATCAATCAATCAATCAATCAATCAGTGGCTGGCTCAGGTGCAGCTCTTTAACTTACCTAAAAGGGAGGGCGGAGAGAAGACAAGGAAGGTGAATGAGGTGTTCCAATGTGAAATGCCGGAAACACAGAAACACAGACGACACACAACAAGAGGTGGCAATCTATTCATTAATTGCATTTAATCAATGAGCTCATTATCACTCATGCATTGTCCAACAGGTGTTGAAATAATGGGATTAAAAGGGGAGATCCCTTCAGAAAGACAGAAACAATAGCAAAGACAAAAAACACTTTTGGAATCTGCTTTTAGTCAACACATAAGGAAAGGGTGCACCGGTCCTGGAAATACTGCAATACCAGGTCAATGCGTGGAGTGGACAGAGCAAGCTCTATTTCCATCTCCCTGTTCTAAAAATCCATTTAATATATGGTCCCCAGATAGGGGACGTATCAGATATTAAACTGATAAGAACAGATACTACACTTGATCTTAGCCAAAAGGCCGAGAAGCGATAACCCGAACGGGCCGCGCGTTGCCCGAGCCTGCCCGATACTGCTGTTCAGCCCTTGCAGCGATTCAGCCTACTTCTAGGCAATTCCATGGGGCCCTGCAGGCTCACACACTCACAGCTACACGGGAGGTGAATAAAGGCCGGAGAGGAAGCCAGACAGGATTTGCTTCTTTTGCTTGCACCACAATGCAGTGCTGAAAGAGGAGGAATCTACATAAAAACGCCTTCCTGGCAACGCCCAAATGCCCTGCTGCCATGCAGATAAACACTGGCAGCGGCAGCAAGTGCATGCCCACAGCCACCCCTTGTTCCTTCACACCTTGTATCAGCTGTAATCCAGTCCAGTCCAGTGCTGCCTGCTGAGCAGCACTGACCAACACTGCCTGGGCCCAGGCTTTTATCTCTGAGGCCCCATTATGATGTCAGAAAGCTGGCTCTGGAATCCTGAGGGCTCCACTATGACACGTGCAAAGTTCCGTCTGAACTTTATATAAGACGGTGAGGCTCAGTCAGTCACTCAGTGTTGCCTGAGAGGGCAACACTGCAACAGCCGGCCGCCAGGCTGTCTTTTTTTTGCACAGCTAGTTGCCTCCAGGAGGCCACAAGAGGGAGACAAGGGACTGCAAAATGGAAAATAGGCATCCACCAACTTTACAGACAACTTCTCCTTGCTCCTACAACCTCCATCCTTGCACAGTTTGTTATTCTTCTAGGTAACATAGTAACAAATCCAAATTGCTGCTCTCTTTGTAGGCAAGCAAGGCTTTGTTGCAACTGCAATTCTTACTTCTTCTTGAAATGTAGGGACGACAGTACATTCCATCACATCCATCTAGTGTACACAGGTAGGTCCATTGTGGCGGGCAGGCGAGCGGGCGGGCTGCTTTATTGGCTGTTTGCTGTTCCCCTACTCCACTCCACTATTTGACTGTTGTGCTGCATCAATCAATCAATCAATCAATCAATCAATCAATCAATCAATCAGTGGCTGGCTCAGGTGCAGCTCTTTAACTTACCTAAAAGGGAGGGCGGAGAGAAGACAAGGAAGGTGAATGAGGTGTTCCAATGTGAAATGCCGGAAACACAGAAACACAGACGACACACAACAAGAGGTGGCAATCTATTCATTAATTGCATTTAATCAATGAGCTCATTATCACTCATGCATTGTCCAACAGGTGTTGAAATAATGGGATTAAAAGGGGAGATCCCTTCAGAAAGACAGAAACAATAGCAAAGACAAAAAACACTTTTGGAATCTGCTTTTAGTCAACACATAAGGAAAGGGTGCACCGGTCCTGGAAATACTGCAATACCAGGTCAATGCGTGGAGTGGACAGAGCAAGCTCTATTTCCATCTCCCTGTTCTAAAAATCCATTTAATATATGGTCCCCAGATAGGGGACGTATCAGATATTAAACTGATAAGAACAGATACTACACTTGATCTTAGCCAAAAGGCCGAGAAGCGATAACCCGAACGGGCCGCGCGTTGCCCGAGCCTGCCCGATACTGCTGTTCAGCCCTTGCAGCGATTCAGCCTACTTCTAGGCAATTCCATGGGGCCCTGCAGGCTCACACACTCACAGCTACACGGGAGGTGAATAAAGGCCGGAGAGGAAGCCAGACAGGATTTGCTTCTTTTGCTTGCACCACAATGCAGTGCTGAAAGAGGAGGAATCTACATAAAAACGCCTTCCTGGCAACGCCCAAATGCCCTGCTGCCATGCAGATAAACACTGGCAGCGGCAGCAAGTGCATGCCCACAGCCACCCCTTGTTCCTTCACACCTTGTATCAGCTGTAATCCAGTCCAGTCCAGTGCTGCCTGCTGAGCAGCACTGACCAACACTGCCTGGGCCCAGGCTTTTATCTCTGAGGCCCCATTATGATGTCAGAAAGCTGGCTCTGGAATCCTGAGGGCTCCACTATGACACGTGCAAAGTTCCGTCTGAACTTTATATAAGACGGTGAGGCTCAGTCAGTCACTCAGTGTTGCCTGAGAGGGCAACACTGCAACAGCCGGCCGCCAGGCTGTCTTTTTTTTGCACAGCTAGTTGCCTCCAGGAGGCCACAAGAGGGAGACAAGGGACTGCAAAATGGAAAATAGGCATCCACCAACTTTACAGACAACTTCTCCTTGCTCCTACAACCTCCATCCTTGCACAGTTTGTTATTCTTCTAGGTAACATAGTAACAAATCCAAATTGCTGCTCTCTTTGTAGGCAAGCAAGGCTTTGTTGCAACTGCAATTCTTACTTCTTCTTGAAATGTAGGGACGACAGTACATTCCATCACATCCATCTAGTGTACACAGGTAGGTCCATTGTGGCGGGCAGGCGAGCGGGCGGGCTGCTTTATTGGCTGTTTGCTGTTCCCCTACTCCACTCCACTATTTGACTGTTGTGCTGCATCAATCAATCAATCAATCAATCAATCAATCAATCAATCAATCAATCAATCAATCAGTGGCTGGCTCAGGTGCAGCTCTTTAACTTACCTAAAAGGGAGGGCGGAGAGAAGACAAGGAAGGTGAATGAGGTGTTCCAATGTGAAATGCCGGAAACACAGAAACACAGACGACACACAACAAGAGGTGGCAATCTATTCATTAATTGCATTTAATCAATGAGCTCATTATCACTCATGCATTGTCCAACAGGTGTTGAAATAATGGGATTAAAAGGGGAGATCCCTTCAGAAAGACAGAAACAATAGCAAAGACAAAAAACACTTTTGGAATCTGCTTTTAGTCAACACATAAGGAAAGGGTGCACCGGTCCTGGAAATACTGCAATACCAGGTCAATGCGTGGAGTGGACAGAGCAAGCTCTATTTCCATCTCCCTGTTCTAAAAATCCATTTAATATATGGTCCCCAGATAGGGGACGTATCAGATATTAAACTGATAAGAACAGATACTACACTTGATCTTAGCCAAAAGGCCGAGAAGCGATAACCCGAACGGGCCGCGCGTTGCCCGAGCCTGCCCGATACTGCTGTTCAGCCCTTGCAGCGATTCAGCCTACTTCTAGGCAATTCCATGGGGCCCTGCAGGCTCACACACTCACAGCTACACGGGAGGTGAATAAAGGCCGGAGAGGAAGCCAGACAGGATTTGCTTCTTTTGCTTGCACCACAATGCAGTGCTGAAAGAGGAGGAATCTACATAAAAACGCCTTCCTGGCAACGCCCAAATGCCCTGCTGCCATGCAGATAAACACTGGCAGCGGCAGCAAGTGCATGCCCACAGCCACCCCTTGTTCCTTCACACCTTGTATCAGCTGTAATCCAGTCCAGTCCAGTGCTGCCTGCTGAGCAGCACTGACCAACACTGCCTGGGCCCAGGCTTTTATCTCTGAGGCCCCATTATGATGTCAGAAAGCTGGCTCTGGAATCCTGAGGGCTCCACTATGACACGTGCAAAGTTCCGTCTGAACTTTATATAAGACGGTGAGGCTCAGTCAGTCACTCAGTGTTGCCTGAGAGGGCAACACTGCAACAGCCGGCCGCCAGGCTGTCTTTTTTTTGCACAGCTAGTTGCCTCCAGGAGGCCACAAGAGGGAGACAAGGGACTGCAAAATGGAAAATAGGCATCCACCAACTTTACAGACAACTTCTCCTTGCTCCTACAACCTCCATCCTTGCACAGTTTGTTATTCTTCTAGGTAACATAGTAACAAATCCAAATTGCTGCTCTCTTTGTAGGCAAGCAAGGCTTTGTTGCAACTGCAATTCTTACTTCTTCTTGAAATGTAGGGACGACAGTACATTCCATCACATCCATCTAGTGTACACAGGTAGGTCCATTGTGGCGGGCAGGCGAGCGGGCGGGCTGCTTTATTGGCTGTTTGCTGTTCCCCTACTCCACTCCACTATTTGACTGTTGTGCTGCATCAATCAATCAATCAATCAATCAATCAATCAATCAATCAATCAATCAATCAATCAATCAGTGGCTGGCTCAGGTGCAGCTCTTTAACTTACCTAAAAGGGAGGGCGGAGAGAAGACAAGGAAGGTGAATGAGGTGTTCCAATGTGAAATGCCGGAAACACAGAAACACAGACGACACACAACAAGAGGTGGCAATCTATTCATTAATTGCATTTAATCAATGAGCTCATTATCACTCATGCATTGTCCAACAGGTGTTGAAATAATGGGATTAAAAGGGGAGATC